>NW_028140270.1:0-31158 GCF_965202585.1 Thalia democratica | reverse complement strand
AACTTGGTAGCTAACTCATACATTGTAGCTAATTCCTGCTTGTTAGCTAACTCACACTAGGTAGTTAACTTCTACTTCGGAGCTAACTCATACTACTTAGCTAACTCTTACTAGGTAGCTAACTCCTTTTTGGTAGCTAACTTGTACTTAGTAGCTTACTCGTACTTGGAAGCTAACCCCCTGTTGGTAACTAACTCATACTTTGTAGCTAACTCTTTCTTGATAGTTAACTCATACTTGGTAGCTAACTCACACTTGGTAGCTAACTATAGTTGTTTAACAACTATAACTCTTTTTATCTTAATCTTTTAACAAAAGTAAAAGTTTGTAAGTGTTTTCCCGAACTTTAGATTGCATATCATGTATTAAGATTGTCCTAATTTTAAAAGATATAGAAATTACATGAGTACAAACTTAAAGTATTCACAAATTAATGCTTATAACTCTTTATGAAACAATATTCATATCATTGATTAGTTAAATTGAAAATTATAAATTTGAGCAACAATGTAACTGTCATATCACAGCAAATCAAAATGTTACAACTAGCACATCACAGTAGGTCGCAAAAGTACAACTATCACATCACAGTAGTTTAGAACAATACAACTATCACGTCACAGTAGACCGAAAAAATCCAACTATCGTAACATAGTTTATTGCAATCACACTCAAAGTTTTATAAATTTGCTTAACCTTTTATGGAGTTGCATTAAAGTTTATAAACTTAAACCATATCAAATGAGAACGTTAAGTTTTATCATTTTTTAAAAGTTTTTTGTTATTCTAAGTATGTGGTCCTTGAAATTAGTGGACTTAAGCTGTATTTTATCTTAAGTGCTGCACCTTAAGAGAGTCAAGTGGTTTATCAAAACATGTCGCCTAAAGCTTTAGCTTACCGATGGTTTATTGAAAACATCCTAAATCAACCAGTTTTTAAAGAAATTAGCAATACTGTGTAAAAGACTAAAAAATACAGCATCTTAAGGATACTAAAGGAAATTCTAAAAAAAAACAAATACACTAGTGTATCATAAACTATGTATGTTGTATAATTGTTAGTTTAATTTAAATAATAAAGATATTATATGTTACATAATGCTGAGAGTCTTAGTTCCGTGATAGTATCTTAAAAGCATTAAATAATAACAGATTTTCAAAGATCTAATCATAATTGTGTATTGAACTGTTGATCAATAAGTCATTTATGATGTAATAAAAAAGTTAAAAAAATGCTCACTCATACTAGGTAACTAAATCATACTAGGTAGCTAACTCCCACTTGGTAGCTAACTCATACTTGGTAGCTAACTCCTACTTGGTATATAACTCCTGCTTGGTAGCTAACTCACGCATGGTAGCTAACTCATACTTGGTAGCTATTTAATACTTTATATTACGTCACAGTAGACCGAAACAATCAAATTATCGCATCATAGTTTATTGCAATTATACTCAAAGTTTTATAAATTTGCTTAGTCATTTATGGAGTTGCATTAAAGTTTATAAACTTAAACCATGTCAAATGAGAACGTTAAGTTTTATTATTTTGTTAAAAATTTTTTGTTATTCTAAGTATGTGGTCCTTTAAATTAGTGGACTTAGACTGTATTTTATCTTATGCGCTGCACCTTAAGAGAGTCAATTGGTTTATCAAAACATGTCGCCAAAAGCTTTAGCTTACCGATGGTTTACTAAAAACATCTTATATCGACCAGTTTTTATAGAAATAAGCAATGTTGTGTAAAAGACTAAAATATACAGCATCTTAAGGATACTAAAGGAAATTCTAAAAAAAATAAATACACTAGTGTATCATCCACTATGTATGTTGTGTAATTGTTAGTTTAAGTAAAATAATAAAGAGATTATATGTTACATAATGCTGAGAGTCTTATTTCCGTGATAGTATCTTAAAAGCATTTAAAATTAACAGATTTTCAAAGATATAATCAAAATTGTGTATTAAACTGTTGATTAAAAAGTCATTTTTGATGTAATAACAAAGTTAAAAATTTTGCTTACTCGTACTAGGTAACTAACTTATACTTGGTAGCTAACTCCTACTTGGTAGCTAACTCATACTTGGTAGCTAACTCCTACTTGATAGCTAATTCCTGCTTGGTAGCTAATTCCTACTTGGTAGCAAACTTCTACATTGTAGCTAACTCCTGCTTGGTAGCTAACTCACGCTTGGTAGCTAACTTTTACTTTGTAGCTTACTTATACTTCGTAGCTAACTCTTAATTGTTAGCTAACTCTTACTTGGTAGCTGACTAAAAACTTGATAGCTAACTAATACTTGGTAGCAACCTCAAACTTGGTAGCTAACCCACACTTGGTAGCTAACTAATACTTGGTAGCTAACTCAAACTTAGTATCTAACTCTTGCTTGGCAGCTAACTTATTCTTGGTAGCTAACTCATACTAGGTAGCTAACTCCTGCTTGTTAACAAACTCACACCTGGTAGTTAACTTTTGCTTAGTAGCTAACTCGTACTTGGTAGCTAACTCCTACTTGGTAGCTTACTCATACTTGGTAGCTAACTCATACTTGTTAGCTATCTCATACTTTTGTTAATTTTTAAATGCTTTTAAGATACTATCACGGAACTAAGACTCTCAGCATTATGTAACAGTAAGTCTCTTTATTACTAAACTTAAATTAACAATTACACAACATCTAAAGTTGATGATACACTAGTAAATTTTTTTTGTTTAGAATTTCCTTTCGTATCCTTAAGGTGCTGTTTATTTTAGTCTTTTACACAATATTGCTAATTTCTATAAAAATTGGTCGATTTAGGATGTTTTCAGTAAAACATCAGTAAGCTAAAGCTTTAGGCGACATGTTTTGATAAACTCTTGACTATCCTTAAGGTGCAGCACTTGAGATAAAATACAACCTAAGTCTACTAATTTAAAGGACCACATACTTAGAATAACAAAAAAACTTTTAACAAAATAATAAAAGTTAACGTTTTCATTTGATATGGTTTAAGATTAGAAATTTTAATTCAACTCGATAAAAGACTAAACTATTTATAGAAGTTTAAAATATGATTGCGATAAACAATGATGCGATAGTTTGATTTTTTCGGTCTACTTTGACGTGATAGTTGTATTGTTTTAAACTACTTTGATGTGATAGTTGTACTTTTGCAACCTACTGTGATGTGCTAGTTGTAACATTTTGATTTGCTGTGATATGAAAGTTACATTGTTGCTCTAATTTATAATTTTCAATTTAACTAATCAATGATATGAATTTTGTTTCATAAAGAGTTATAAGCATTAATTGGTGACTACTTTAATTGTAAAAAATATACTTTTAACAATCTTATATTTTTATTATGTTCACAAGACAAGTATAAGCGTCGAAAACTCAAAATAAAAGTCATAGGTTTTGATAGCTACCTCTAAAACAACTAAAATAGAGATAACTTAACTGATATACATAATATCATGAGTTAAACTATAACTTTGTTTGGCCTACTCCAAGTTTGTACTCATGTAATTTCAATATCTTTTAAAATTAGGACAATCTTAAGACATGATATGCAATCTAAAGTTCGGATAAACACTTACAGACTTTTACTTTTGTTAAAAGTTAATGATAAAAAGAGTTATAGTTGTTAAACAACTATAATTAGCTACAAAGAGTGAGTTAGCTACCGAATATGAGTTAACTACCAAGAAAGAGTTAGCTACCAAGTATGAGTTAGTTACCAACAGGGGGTAGCTTCAAGTACGAGTTAGCTACCAAGTATGAGTTAGCTACCAAGTAGAAGTTAGCTACCAAGTATGAGTTAGCTACAAAGCAAGAGTTAGCTACCATGTATGAGTTAGCTACCAAGTTTGAGTTAGCTACCGAGCAAAAGTAAGCTACCAAGTATGAGTTAGCTACCAAGTTTAAGTTTGCTAACAAGTAGGAATTAGCTACCAAGTATGAGTTAGCTACCAAGTAGGAGTTAGCTAGCAAGTAAGAGCAACTAAATATTATGAGTTAGATACCAAGTAAAATTTAGCTATCAAGTGTGAGTTGGCTAACAAGCAGGAGTTAGTTACAATATTTGAGTTAGCTACCAAGTTTAAGTTAGCTACCAAACAAGAGTTGGCTACCAAGTAAGAGTTAGCTAAATAGTATGAGTTAGCTACCAAGTAAGAGTTAGCTAATGAGTAAGAGTTAGCTAAATATTATGCGTTAGCTACCAAGTTAGAGTTAGCTACCAAGAAAGAGTTAGCTACCAAGTATGAGTTAGCTAGCAAATTAGAGTTGGCTAACAAGAAGGAGTTAGCTACCAAGTATGAGTTAGCTATCAAGTATGAGTTAGCTACCAAGTATGAGTTTGCTAAGAAGTAAGAATTAGTTACTTTAGCTACCAAGTATGAGTTAGTTACCAAGTTAGACTTTGTTACCAAGTAGGAATTAGCTACAAATTATAAGTTAGCTACTAAGTATGAGTTAGCTATCAACTATAAGTTAGCTTCCAAGTAGGATTTAGCTACAAAGTAGGAGTTAGCTACCAAGTGTGAGATAGCTACCAAGTAGGAGCTAGCTACCGAGCAGGAATTAGCTACGAAGTATGAGTTAGCTACCAAGTATTAGCTATCTACCAAGTAGGAGTAAGCTTCCAAGTATGAGATAGCTACCAAGAATGATTTTGCTAGAAAGTAGGAGTTAGATACCAAGTTTTTAGCTAGCTACCAAGTATAAGTTAGCTACCAAGTAGGAGTTAGCTACCAAGTATGAGTTAGCTACCGAGTAAGAGTTAATTAATATTATTAGTTAGCTACCAAGTAGGAGTTAGCTACCAAGTTAAGTTAGCTAAAAGGCAGGAGTTAGCTACAATCTATGAGTTAGCTACCAAGTTTGAGTGAGCTACCAAGAAAGAGTTAGCTACCAAGTATGAGTTAGTTACCAAGTTAGACTTTGTTACCAAGTAGGAATTAGCTACAAAGTATAAGTTAGCTACTAAGTATGAGTTAGCTATCAACTATAAGTTAGCTTCCAAGTAGGATTTAGCTACAAAGTAGGAGTTAGCTACCAAGTGTGAGATAGCTACCAAGTAGGAGCTAGCTACCGAGCAGGAATTAGCTACGAAGTATGAGTTAGCTACCAAGTATTAGCTATCTACCAAGTAGGAGTAAGCTTCCAAGTATGAGATAGCTACCAAGAATGATTTTGCTAGAAAGTAGGAGTTAGATACCAAGTTTTTAGCTAGCTACCAAGTATAAGTTAGCTACCAAGTAGGAGTTAGCTACCAAGTATGAGTTAGCTACCGAGTAAGAGTTAGCTTAATATTATTAGTTAGCTACCAAGTAGGAGTTAGCTACCAAGTTAAGTTAGCTAAAAGGCAGGAGTTAGCTACAATCTATGAGTTAGCTACCAAGTTTGAGTTAGCTACCAAGAAAGAGTTAGCTACCAAGTATGAGTTAGCTAGCAAGTTAGAGTTGGCTAACAAGTAGGAGTTAACTACCAAGTATGAGTTAGCTATCAAGTATGAGTTAGCTACCAAGTATGAGTTTGCTACCAAGTAGAAATTAGCTATCATGCAAGAGTTAGCTACCAAGTATGAGTTAGTTACCAAGTTAGAGTTTGCTACCAAGTAGGATTTAGCTACAAAGTATAAGTTAGCTACCAAGTGTGAGATAGCTACCAAGTAGGAGCTAGCTACAGAGCAGGAGTTAGCTACGAAGTATGAGTTAGCTACCAAGTATGAGTTAACTACCAAGTAGGAGTAAGCTTCTAAGTATGAGATAGCTACCAAGAATGATTTTGCTACCAAGTAGTAGTAAGATACTAAGTTTTTAGCTAGCTACCAAGTATGAGTTAGCTACCAAGTAGGAGTTAGCTATCAAGTATGAGTTAGCTACCAAGCAAGAGTTAGCTACCAAGTATGAGTTGGCTACCAAATGTGAGTTAGCTACCAAACAGGAGTTAGTTAACAAGTATGAGTTAGCTACCAAGTAGAAGTTAGCTACCAAGTGTGAGTTAGCTACCAATCAAGAGTCAGCTATCAAATATGAGTTTGCTACCAAGTAGAAGTTAGCAACCAAGCAAGATTTAGCTACGAAGTTTGAGTTTGCTACCTAGTAGGAGTTAGTTACCTAGTATAAGTGAGCAAACATTTTAACTTTGTTATTACATCAATAATGACTTATTAATTAACAGTTTAATACACAATTTTGATTATATATTTTAAAATATCTTAATTTTAAATGCTTTTAATATACTATCACGGAACTAAGACTCTCAGCATTATGTAACAGTAAGTCTCTTTATTACTTAACATAAATTAACAATTACACAACATACATAGTTGATGATACATTAGTGTATTAATTTTGTTTGGAATTTCCTTTAGTATCCTTAAGGTGCTGTTTATTTTAGTCTTTTACACAATATTGCTAATTTCTATAAAAATTGGTCGATTTAGGATGTTTTCAGTAAACCATCGGTAAGCTAAAGCTTTAGGACCACTTGACTCTCTTAAGGTGCAGCACTTAAGATAAAATACAGCCTAAGTCCACTAATTTAAAGGACCACATACTAAGAATAACAAAAAAACTTTTAACAAAAAAATAAAACTTAACGTTCTCATTTGATATAATTTAAGATTATAAACTTTAATGCAACTCCATAAAAGACTAAGCAAATTTATAAAACTTTGAGTGTGGTTGCATTAAACTATGATGCTATAGTTTGATCGTTTTAAACTACTGTGATGTTATATAAATTATAAGTTACCAAGTATGAGTCAGCTACCAAGTGTGAGTGAGCTACCAAGTAGGAGTTAGATACCAAGTTTTTAGTTAGCTTCCAAGTAGTAGTTAGCTACTAAGTAAGAGTTAGCTACGAAGTATAAGTAAGTTACAAAAGTAGGAGTTAGTTACCAAGTGTGACTTAGCTACCAAGCAGGTGTTAGCTACCATATATAAGTTTGCTACCAACTATGAGTTAGCTACCAAGTAGGAGTTAGCTACCATGTATGAGTTAGCTACCAGTATGAGTTAGCTACCAAGTATGAGTTCGCTACCAAGTATAAGTTAGCTACCAAGTAGGAGTTAGCTACCAAGTATGAGTTAGTTACCAAGTAGGAGTTAGCTACCAAGTACGAGTTAGCTACTAAGCAAAAGTTAACTATCAGGTTTGAGTTAACTACCAAGCAGGAGTTAGCTACCAAGTATAAGTTAGTTACCAAGTATGAGTTAGCTACCAAGTATGAGTTAGCTAACAAGTATGAGTTAGCTACCAAGTGTGAGTTAGATACCAAGTCTAAGTTAGCTACCAAGTTTGAGTTTGCTACCAAGTATGAGTTAGCTACCAAGAATGAGTTAGCTACCAAGTCTAAGTTAGCTACCAAGTGTGAGTTAGCTACCAAGTAGGAGTTAGCTACCAAGAAAGAGTTAGCTACGAATTAGGATTCTTCTATCGAGTATGATATAGCTTTCAAGTAGGAGTTATCTCCAAGTATGAGTTAGTTACCAAGTGTGAGTTAGCTACCAAGTAGGAGTTAGCTACCAAGAAAGAGTTAGCTACGAATTAGGATTTTTCTATCGAGTATGATTTAGCTTTCAAGTAGGAGTTAGCTCCAAGTATGAGTTAGTTACCTACTATGAGTAAGCAAACTTTTTTACTTTGTTATTACATCAAAATTGACTTATCAATCAACAGTTTAATACACAATTTTATTTATATATTTAAAATTCTGTTAATTATAAATGCTTTTAAGATACTTTTACGGAACTTAGACTCTCAGCATTATGTAACATATAATCTCCTTAATATTTAACTTAAACTTACAATTACACAACATACATAGTTGATGATACACTAGTATATTTTTTTTTTTTGAATTTCCTTTAGTATCCTTAAGGTGCTGTATATTTTAGTCTTTAACACAATATTGCTAACTCCTATAAAAATTGGTCGATTTAGGATGTTTTCAGTAAATCATCGGTTAGCAAAAGCTTATGGCGACATGTTTTGATAAACCACTTGACTCTCTTAAGGTGCAGCACTGTAGATAAAATACAGCCCAAGTCCACTAATTTAAAGGACCACATACTTAGAATAACAAAAATTTTTTAACAAAATAAAAAAACTTAACGTTCTCATTTGATATGGTTTAAGTTTATAAACTTTAATGAAACTCCATAGAAGACTAAGCAATATTATAAAACTTTGAGTGTGATTGCAATAAACTATGATGCAATAGTTTGATTGTTTCGGTCTACTGTGACGTGATATTAAGTTAACTTAGCTACCAAGTATGAGTTAGCTACCAAGTGTGAGTTAGCTACCAAGAATAAGTTAGCTACCAAGTAGGAGTTAGATAGCAAGTTTTTAGTTAGCTACCAAGTGTGAGTTAACTACCAAGCAGGAGTTAGCAACCATGTAAAAGTTTGCTACCAAGTATGAGTTAGTAACCAAGTATGAGTTAGCTACAAGTAGAGTTGGTATCTAACTCATACTTAGTAGCTAACTCTTGCTTGGTAGCTTACTCAAACTTGGTAGCTAACTCATACATGGTAGCTAACTCTTGCTTTGTAGCTAATCATACTTGGTAGCTAACTCCTACTTGGTAGCTAACTCATAGTTGGTAGCTAACTCCTACTTGGTAGATAACTTGTATATGGAAGCTAACCCCCTGTTGGTAACTAACTGATACTTGGAAGCTAACTCTTTCTATGTTGTTAACTCATACTTGGTAGCTAACTCACACTTGGTAGCTAACTAAAGTTGTTTAAAAACTATAAATCTTTTCATCATTAACTTTTAACAAAAGTAAAAGTTTGTTAGTGTTTACCCGAATTTTAGATTGCATATCATGAATTAAGATTGTCCTAATTTTAAATGATATAGAAATTACATGAGTACAAACTTGAAGTAGGCCAAACAAAGTTATAGTTTAACTCATGATATTATGTATATGAGTTAAGTTATGTCTATTTTAGTTGTTTTAGAGGTAGCTATAAAAACCTATGACTTTTATTTAGAGTTTTCGACGCTTATACTTGTCTTGTGAACGTAATAAAAATATAAGATTATTAAAAGTATATTTTTTACAATTAAAGTAGTCACAAATTGATGCTTATAACTCTTTATGAAACAATATTCATATCATTTATTAGTTAAATTGAAAAATAAAAATTAGAGCAACAATGTAACTATTATATCACAGCAAATCAAAATGTTACAACTAGCACATCACAGTAGGTCGCAAAAGTACAACTATCACATCACAGTAGTTTAGAACAATACAACTATCACGTCACAGTAGACCAAAAAATTCAAACTATCTTATCATAGTTTATTGCAATCACACTCAAAGTTTTATAAATTTGCTTAGTCTTTTATAAAGTTGTATTAAAATTTATAATCTTAAACCGAATCAAATAAGAACGTTGAGTTTTATTATTTTTTTAAAAGTTTTTTGTTATTCTAAGTATGTGGTCCTTTAAATTAATGGACTTAGGCTGTTTTTTATCTTAAGTGCTGCACCATAAGGAGAGTCAAGTCGTTTATCAAAACATGTCGCCTAAAGCTTTAACTTACCGATGGTTTACTGAAAACATACTAAATCGACTAATTTTCATAGAAATTAGCAATATTGTGTAAAAGACTAAAATAAACAGCATCTTAAGGATACGAAAGGAAATTCTAAACAAAAATAAATACACTAGTATATCATCAACTTTAGATGTTGTGTAATTGTTAATTTAAGTTAAGTAATAAAGAGACTTACTGTTACATAATGCTGAGAGTCTTAGTTCCGTAATAGTATCTTAAAAGCATTTAAAAATAGCAGATTTTCAAAGATATGATCAAAATTGTGTATTAAACTGTTGATTAAAAAGTCATTTTTGATGTAATAACAAAGTTGAAAAGTTTACTTACTCGTACTAGGTTTATAACTCATACTTGGAAGCTAACTCCTACTTGGTAGCTAATTCCTGCTTGGTAGCTAACTCCTACTTGGTAGCTAACTCTTACTTGGTATCTAACTCATACTTGGTAGCTAACTCATACTTGGTAGCTAACTTATACTTGGTAGCTAACTCACACTCGGTAGCTAATTATTGTTTGGTAGCTAACTCCTACTTGGTAGCAAACTCATACTTGTTAGCTAACTCCTGCTTGGTAGCTAAGTCCTACTTGGTAGCCAACTAATACTTGGTAGCTAACTCTTGCTTGGTAGCTAACTCATACTTGGTAGCTAACTTCTACTTGGTAGCTAACTCACATTAGTAGCTAGCTGTGAACTTGGTATCTAACTCCCACTTTATAGCAAAATCATTCTTGGTAGCTATCTCATACTCGGAAGCTTACTCATACTTGGTAGCTAACTCATACTTGGTAGCTAACACATACTTCGTAGCTAACACCTGCTCGGTAGCTAGCTCCTACTTGGTAGTTATCTCACACTTGGTAGCTAACTCCTACTTTGTAGCTAACTCCTACTTGGTAGCCAACTCATAGTTGATAGCTAACTCATACTTAGTAGCCAAATTATACTTGAAAGCTAACTCCTACTTGGTAGCAAACTCTAACTTGGTAACTAATTCCTACTTGCTAGCAAACTCATACTTGGTAGCTATCTCTTACTAGGTAGCTAAATCCTACTTGGTAGCTAACTTGTACTTAGTAGCTAACTCGTACTTTGAAGCTAACCCCCTGTTGGTAACTAACTCATACTTGGTAGCAAACTCTTTCTTGGTAGTTAACTCAAACTTAGTAGCTAACTCACACTTGGTAGCTAACTAAAGTTGTTTAAAAACTATAACTCTATTCATCATTAACTTTTAACAAAAGTAAAAGTTTGTTAGTGTTTACCCGAATTTTAGATTGCATATTATGAATTAAGATTGTCCTAATTTTAAATGATATAGAAATTACATGAGTACAAACTTGAAGTAGGCCAAACAAAGTTATAGTTTAACTCATGATATTATGTATATGAGTTAAGTTATGTCTATTTTAGTTGTTTTAGAGGTAGCTATAAAAACCTATGACTTTTATTTAGAGTTTTCGACGCTTATACTTGTCTTGTGAACGTAATAAAAATATAAGATTATTAAAAGTATATTTTTTACAATTAAAGTAGTCACAAATTGATGCTTATAACTCTTTATGAAACAATATTCATATCATTTATTAGTTATATTGAAAAATAAAAATTAGAGCAACAATGTAACTATTATATCACAGCAAATCAAAATGTTACAACTAGCACATCACAGAAGGTCGCAAAAGTACAACTATCACATCACAGTAGTATAGAACAATACAACTATCACGTCACAGTAGACCAAAAAATTCAAACTATCTTATCATAGTTTATTGCAATCACACTCAAAGTTTTATAAATTTGCTTAAATTTTTAAGGAGTTGCATTAAAATTTATAATCTTAAACCAAATCAAATGAGAATGTTATGTTTTATTATTTTGTTAAAAGTTTTTTGTTATTCTAAGTATGTGGTCCTTTAAATTAGTGGACTTAGGCTGTATTTTATCTTAAGTGCTGCACCATAAGGAGAGTCAAGTGGTTTATCAAAACATGTCGCCTAAAGCTTTAGCTTACCGATGGTTTACTGAAAACATCCTAAATCGACCATTTTTTATAGAAATTAACAATATTGTGTATAAGACTAAAATAAACAGCAGCTTAAGGATACGAAAGGAAATTCTAAACAAAAATATATATACTAGAGTATCATCAACTTTAGATGTTGTGTAATTGTTAATTTAAGTTTAGTAATAAAGAGACTTACTGTTACATATTGCTGAGAGTCTTAGTTCCGTGATAGTATCTTAAAAGCATTTAAAATTAACAGATTTTCAAAGATATAATCAAAATTGTGTATTAAACTGTTGATTAATAAGCCATTTTTGATGTAATAACAAAGTTAAAAAATTTGCTTACTCGTACTAGGTAACTAACTCATACTTGGTGACTAACTCCTACTTGGTAGCTATCTCCTACTTGGTAGCTAATTCCTGCTTGGTAGCCAACTCTTGCTTGGTAGCTAACTCAAACTTGGTAGCTAACTCATACATTGTAGCTAATTCCTGCTTGTTAGCTAACTCACACTAGGTAGTTAACTTCTACTTCGGAGCTAACTCATACTACTTAGCTAACTCTTACTAGGTAGCTAACTCCTTTTTGGTAGCTAACTTGTACTTAGTAGCTTACTCGTACTTGGAAGCTAACCCCCTGTTGGTAACTAACTCATACTTTGTAGCTAACTCTTTTTTGATAGTTAACTCATACTTGGTAGCTAACTCACATTTGGTAGCTAACTATAGTTGTTTAACAACTATAACTCTTTTTATCTTAATATTTAACAAAAGTAAAAGTTTGTAAGTGTTTTCCCGAACTTTAGATTGCATATCATGTATTAAGATTGTCCTAATTTTAAAAGATATAGAAATTACATGAGTACAAACTTAAAGTATTCACAAATTAATGCTTATAACTCTTTATGAAACAATATTCATATCATTGATTAGTTAAATTGAAAATTATAAATTTGAGCAACAATGTAACTATCATATCACAGCAAATCAAAATGTTACAACTAGCACATCACAGTAGGTCGCAAAAGTACAACTATCACATCACAGTAGTTTAGAACAATACAACTATCACGTCACAGTAGACCGAAAAAATCCAACTATCGTAACATAGTTTATTGCAATCACACTCAAAGTTTTATAAATTTGCTTAATCTTTTATGGAGTTGCATTAAAGTTTATAAACTTAAACCATATCAAATGAGAACGTTAAGTTTTATCATTTTGTTAAAAATTTTTTATTATTCTAAGTATGTGGTCCTTGAAATTAGTGGACTTAAGCTGTATTTTATCTTAAGTGCTGCACCTTAAGAAAGTCAAGTGGTTTATCAAAACATGTCGCCTAAAGCTTTAGCTTACCGATGGTTTATTGAAAACATCCTAAATCAACCAGTATTTAAAGAAATTAGCAATACTGTGTAAAAGACTAAAAAAAACAGCATCTTAAGGATACTAAAGGAAATTCTAAAAAAAAACAAATACACTAGTGTATCATAAACTATGTATGTTGTATAATTGTTAGTTTAAGTTAAATAATAAAGATATTATATGTTACATAATGCTGAGAGTCTTAGTTCCGTGATAGTATCTTAAAAGCATTTAATAATAACAGATTTTCAAAGATCTAATCATAATTGTGTATTAAACTGTTGATCAATAAGTCATTTATGATGTAATAAAAAAGTTAAAAAAATGCTCACTCATACTAGGTAACTAAATCATACTAGGTAGCTAACTCCCACTTGGTAGCTAACTCATACTTGGTAGCTAACTCCTACTTGGTATATAACTCCTGCTTGGTAGCTAACTCACGCATGGTAGCTAACTCATACTTGGTAGCTATTTAATACTTTATATTACGTCACAGTAGACCGAAAAAATCAAATTATCGCATCATAGTTTATTGCAATCATACTCAAAGTTTTATAAATTTGCTTAGTCATTTATGGAGTTGCATTAAAGTTTATAAACTTAAACCATGTCAAATGAGAACGTTAAGTTTTATTATTTTGTTAAAAATTTTTTGTTATTCTAAGTATGTGGTCCTTTAAATTAGTGGACTTAGACTGTATTTTATCTTATGCGCTGCACCTTAAGTGAGTCAAGTGGTTTATCAAAACATGTCGCCAAAAGCTTTAGCTTACCGATGGTTTACTAAAAACATCTTATATCGACCAGTTTTTATAGAAATTAGCAATGTTGTGTAAAAGACTAAAATATACAGCATCTTAAGGATACTAAAGAAAATTCTAAAAAAAATAAATACACTAGTGTATCATCCACTATGTATGTTGTGTAATTGTTAGTTTAAGTAAAATAATAAAGAGATTATATGTTACATAATGCTGAGAGTCTTATTTCCGTGATAGTATCTTAAAAGCATTTAAAATTAACAGATTTTCAAAGATATAATCAAAATTGTGTATTAAACTGTTGATTAAAAAGTCATTTTTGATGTAATAACAAAGTTAAAAAGTTTGCTTACTCGTACTAGGTAACTAACTTATACTTGGTAGCTAACTCCTACTTGGTAGCTAACTCATACTTGGTAGCTAACTCCTACTTGATAGCTAATTCCTGCTTGGTAGCTAATTCCTACTTGGTAGCAAACTTCTACATTGTAGCTAACTCCTGCTTGGTAGCTAACTCACACTTGGTAGCTAACTTTTACTTTGTAGCTTACTTATACTTCGTAGCTAACTCTTGATTGTTAGCTAACTCTTACTTGGTAGCTGACTAAAAACTTGATAGCTAACTAATACTTGGTAGCAACCTCAAACTTGGTAGCTAACCCACACTTGGTAGCTAACTAATACTTGGTAGCTAACTCAAACTTAGTATCTAACTCTTGCTTGGCAGCTAACTTATTCTTGGTAGCTTACTCATACTAGGTAGCTAACTCCTGCTTGTTAACAAACTCACACCTGGTAGTTAACTTTTGCTTAGTAGCTAACTCGTACTTGGTAGCTAACTCCTACTTGGTAGCTAACTCATACTTGGTAGCTAACTCATACTTGTTAGCTATCTCATACTTTTGTTAATTTTAAATGCTTTTAAGATACTATCACGGAACTAAGACTCTCAGCATTATGTAACAGTAAGTTTCTTTATTACTAAACTTAAATTAACAATTACACAACATCTAAAGTTGATGATACACTAGTAAATTTTTTTTGTTTAGAATTTCCTTTCGTATCCTTAAGGTGCTGTTTATTTTAGTCTTTTACACAATATTGCTAATTTCTATAAAAATTGGTCGATTTAGGATGTTTTCAGTAAAACATCAGTAAGCTAAAGCTTTAGGCGACATGTTTTGATAAACTCTTGACTATCCTTAAGGTGCAGCACTTGAGATAAAATACAACCTAAGTCTACTAATTTAAAGGACCACATACTTAGAATAACAAAAAAACTTTTAACAAAATAATAAAAGTTAACGTTTTCATTTGATATGGTTTAAGATTATAAATTTTAATTCAACTCGATAAAAGACTAAACTATTTATAGAACTTTAAAATATGATTGCGATAAACAATGATGCGATAGTTTGATTTTTTCGGTCTACTTTGACGTGATAGTTGTAACATTTTGATTTGCTGTGATATGAAAGTTACATTGTTGCTCTAATTTATAATTTTCAATTTAACTAATCAATGATATGAATTTTGTTTCATAAAGAGTTATAAGCATTAATTGGTGACTACTTTAATTGTAAAAAATATACTTTTAACAATCTTATATTTTTATTATGTTCACAAGACAAGTATAAGCGTCGAAAACTCAAAATAAAAGTCATAGGTTTTGATAGCTACCTCTAAAACAACTAAAATAGAGATAACATAACTGATATACATAATATCATGAGTTAAACTATAACTTTGTTTGGCCTACTCCAAGTTTGTACTCATGTAATTTCAATATCTTTTAAAATTAGGACAATCTTAAGACATGATATGCAATCTAAAGTTCGGATAAACACTTACAGACTTTTACTTTTGTTAAAAGTTAATGATAAAAAGAGTTATAGTTGTTAAACAACTATAATTAGCTACAAAGTGTGAGTTAGCTACCGAATATGAGTTAACTACCAAGAAAGAGTTAGCTACCAAGTATGAGTTAGTTACCAACAGGGGGTAGCTTCAAGTACGAGTTAGCTACCAAGTATGAGTTAGCTACCACGTAGAAGTTAGCTACCAAGTATGAGTTAGCTACAAAGCAAGAGTTAGCTACCATGTATGAGTTAGCTACCAAGTTTGAGTTAGCTACCGAGCCAAAGTAAGCTACCAAGTATGAGTTAGCTACCAAGTTTAATTTTGCTAACAAGTAGGTATTAGCTACCAAGTATGAGTTAGCTACCAAGTAGGAGTTAGCTAGCAAGTAAGAGCAACTAAATATTATGAGTTAGATACCAAGTAAAATTTAGCTACCAAGTGTGAGTTGGCTAACAAGCAGGAGTTAGTTACAATATTTGAGTTAGCTACCAAGTTTAAGTTAGCTACCAAACAAGAGTTGGCTAACAAGTAAGAGTTAGCTAAATAGTATGAGTTAGCTACCAAGTAAGAGTTAGCTAATGAGTAAGAGTTAGCTAAATATTATGCGTTAGCTACCAAGTTTGAGTTAGCTACCAAGAAAGAGTTAGCTACCAAGTATGAGTTAGCTAGCAAGTTAGAGTTGGCTAACAAGAAGGAGTTAGCTACCAAGTATGAGTTAGCTATCAAGTATGAGTTAGCTACCAAGTATGAGTTTGCTAAGAAGTAAGAATTAGTTACCATGCAAGAGTTAGCTACCAAGTATGAGTTAGTTACCAAGTTAGACTTTGTTACCAAGTAGGAATTAGCTACTAAGTATAAGTTAGCTACTAAGTATGAGTTAGCTATCAACTATAAGTTAGCTACCAAGTAGGATTTAGCTACAAAGTAGGAGTTAGCTACCAAGTGTGAGATAGCTACCAAGTAGGAGCTAGCTACCGAGCAGGAATTAGCTACGAAGTATGAGTTAGCTACCAAGTATTAGCTATCTACCAAGTAGGATTAAGCTTCCAAGTATGAGATAGCTACCAAGAATGATTTTGCTACCAAGTAGGAGTTAGATACCAAGTTTTTAGCTAGCTACCAAGTATAAGTTAGCTACCAAGTAGGAGTTAGCTACCAAGTATGAGTTAGCTACCGAGTAAGAGTTAGCTTAATATTATTAGTTAGCTACCAAGTAGGAGTTAGCTACCAAGTTAAGTTAGCTAAAAGGCAGAAGTTAGCTACAATCTATGAGTTAGCTACCAAGTTTGAGTTAGCTACCAAGAAAGAGTTAGCTACCAAGTATGAGTTAGCTAGCAAGTTAGAGTTGGCTAACAAGTAGGAGTTAACTACCAAGTATGAGTTAGCTATCAAGTATGAGTTAGCTACCAAGTATGAGTTTGCTACCAAGTAGAAATTAGCTATCATGCAAGAGTTAGCTACCAAGTATGAGTTAGTTACCAAGTTAGAGTTTGCTACCAAGTAGGATTTAGCTACAAAGTATAAGTTAGCTACCAAGTGTGAGATAGCTACCAAGTAGGAGCTAGCTACAGAGCAGGAGTTAGCTACGAAGTATGAGTTAGCTACCAAGTATGAGTTAACTACCAAGTAGGAGTAAGCTTCTAAGTATGGGATAGCTACCAAGAATGATTTTGCTACCAAGTATTAGTAAGATACTAAGTTTTTAGCTAGCTACCAAGTATGAGTTAGCTACCAAGTAGGAGTTAGCTATCAAGTATGAGTTAGCTACCAAGCAAGAGTTAGCTACCAAGTATGAGTTGGCTACCAAATGTGAGTTAGCTACCAAACAGGAGTTAGTTAACAAGTATGAGTTAGCTACCAAGTAGAAGTTAGCTACCAAGTGTGAGTTAGCTACCAATCAAGAGTCAGCTATCAAATATGAGTTTGCTACCAAGTAGAAGTTAGCAACCAAGCAAGATTTAGCTACGAAGTTTGAGTTTGCTACCTAGTAGGAGTTAGTTACCTAGTATAAGTGAGCAAACATTTTAACTTTGTTATTACATCAAAAATAACTTATTAATCAACAGTTTAATACACAATCATGATTATATCTTTGAAAATCTGTTAATTTTAAATGCTTTTAAATATTATCACGGAACTAAGACTCTCAGCATTATGTAACAGTAAGTCTCTTTATTACTTAACTTAAATTAACAATTACACAACATACATAGTTGATGATACATTAGTGTATTAATTTTGTTTGGAATTTCCTTTAGTATTCTTAAGGTTCTGTTTATTTTAGTCTTTTACACAATATTGCTAATTTCTATAAAAATTGGTCGATTTAGGATGTTTTCAGTAAACCATCGGTAAGCTAAAGCTTTAGGCGACATGTTTTGATAAACCACTTGACTCTCCTTATGGTGCAGCACTTAAGATAAAATACAGCCTAAGTCCACTAAATTAAAGAACCACATACTTAGAATAACAAAAAAATTTTAACAAAATAATAAAACTTAACGTTTTCATTTGGTTTGATTTAAGGTTATAAATTTTAATGCAACTCCATGAAAGACTAAGCAAATTTATAAAACTTTGACTGTGATTGCATCAAATTATGATACGATAGTTTGATTGTTTCGGTCACTGTGACGTGATATAAAGTATGAGTTAGCTAACAAGTATGGGTTAGCTACCAAGTTTGAGTAAGCTACCAAGCAGGAGTTAGCTACCAAGTTTGAGTTAGCTACCAAGTGTGAGTTAGCTACCAAGCAGAAGTTAGATACCAAGTAGGAGTTAGCTACCAAGTAGGAGTTAGCTACCGCATATGAGTTAACTTACAAGTAGAAGTTAGCTACCTAGTAAGATTTAGTTACCTAGTATGATTGAGCATTTTTTTAACTTTTTTATTACATCAAACTTGACTTATTAATCAACAGTTTAATACATAATTATGATTATATCTTTGAAAATCTGTTAATTTTAAATGCTTTTAAGATACTATAGATAACTAAGATAACTAAGAATCTAAGCATAATGTAACTGTAAATCTCTTTATTACTTACCTTCAACTAACAATTACACAACATCTAAAGTTGATGATACACTAGTTTATTTATTTTTGTTTAGAATTTCCTTTAGCATCCTTAAGATGCTGTATATTTTAGTCTTTTACACAATATTGCTAATTTCTATAAAAACTGGTCGATTTAGGATATTTTTAGTAAACAATCGGTAAGCTAAAGCTTCAGGCGACATGTTTTGATAAACCACTTGACTCTTTTAAAGTGCAAAAACGTAAGATAAAATACAGCCTAAGTCCACTAATTTAAAGGACCACATACTTAGAACAACAAAAAATTTTTAACAAATAATAAAACTTAAGGTTCTGATTTGATTTGAGTTAAGATTATAAATTTTAATGCTACTCGATAAAAGACTAAACAAATTTATAAGTAAGCTACCAAGCAAGAGTTAGCTACCAAGCAAGAGTTAGCTACTAAGTAGGAGTTAGCTACCAAGTATGAGTTAGCTACGAAGTATAAGTTTGCTACCAAGTATGAGTTAGCAACCAAGTAGGAGTAAGCTTCCAAGTATGAGATAGCTACCGAGAATGATTTTGCTACCAAGTAGGAGTTAGATACCAAGTTTACAGCTAGCTACAAAAAATGAGTTAGCTACCAAGTAGGAGTGAGCTACCAAGTATGAGTAAGCTACCAAGCAAGAGTTAGCTAGCAAGTATGAGTTGGCTACCAAGTAGGAATTAGCTACCAAGTGTGAGTTAGCTACCAAGCAGGAGTTAGCTAACAAGTATGAGTTTGCTACAAAGTAAGAGTTAGCTACTAAGTATAAGTTAGCTACTAAGTGTGAGTTAGCTACCAAGTTTGAGTTTGCTACCAAGTATGAAATAGCTACCAAGAATGAGCTAGCTACCAAAGAAGAGTTAGATACCAAGTTTTCAGTTAGCTTCCAAGTAGGAGTTAGCTACCAACTGTGAGTTAGCTACCATACAGAAGTTAGCTAACAAGTATGAGTTTGCTACCAAGTAGGAGTTAGCTACCAAACATGAATTAGCTACCGAGTAGAAGTTAGCTACCAAGTAGGAGTTAGCTACCAAGTTTAAGTTAGCTACCAAGTATGAGTTAGATACCAAGTAGGAGTTAGCTACCCAGTGTGAGTTAACTACCAAGTAGGAGTTAGCTACCAAGTATGAGTTAGCTACCAAGTAGGAGTTAGCTACCAAGTATGAGTTAGTTACCTAGTACGAGTAAGCAAACTTTTTAACTTTGGTATCGCATCAAAAATGACTTATTAATCAACAGTTTAATACACAATTATGATTATATCTGTGAAAATCTGTTAATTTTGAATGCTTTTAAGATACTTTCACGGAACTAAGACTCTCAGAATAATGTAACAGTAAATCTCTTTATTACTAATTTAAACTAACAACTACACAACATCTAAAGTTGATGATACACTATTGTATTTATTTTTGTTTAGAGTTTCCATTAGTATCCTTTAGATGCTGTATATTTTAGTCTTTTACACAATATTGCTAATTTCTATAAAAACTTGACGATTTAGTATGTTTTTAGTAAACCATCGGTAAGTTAAAGCTTTAGGCGACATGTTTTGATAAACCACTTGACTCTCTTAAGGTGCAGCACTTAAGATAAAATACAGCCTAAGTCCACTAATTTAAAGGACCACATACTAAGAATAACAAAAAAACTTTTAACAAAAAAATAAAACTTAACGTTCTCATAGGGTTGATCACGCCAATTCGATCATCAGACCACAAGTTTCGGTAGACTGAGACCGGTTTCGTCCTTATTTGAACTCATCAGTCAGTCACAACCGAAAAACTTGTAGTCGTCAATCCACAAACAGTTTATCATGCTTTCACATGAATCAACTATTTGCTAGCAATGATCAGTGACGTCAGCATTGTCATTTGCTGTGCAACGTTTAAAACATTGTCCACTAAGCAAGACATCTGGCACGCTCGTTTTAGTACGATCAACAAAAAACATCGGCGAAAGTCAGCAGTGCAGAAGCCTGGACTTTCGTTTGCCGTGAGACAAGCTCAAGTTTAACAATAGGGTTGATCACGCCAATTCGATCATCAGACCACAAGTTTCGGTAGACTGAGACCGGTTTCGTCCTTATTTGAACTCCAGGCTTCTGCACTGCTGACTTTCGCCGATGTTTTTTGTTGATCGTACTAAAACGAGCGTGCCAGATGTCTTGCTTAGTGGACAATGTTTTATACGTTGCACAGCAAATGACAATGCTGACGTCACTGATCATTGCTAGCAAATAGTTGATTCATGTGAAAGCATGATAAACTGTTTGTGGATTGACGACTACAAGTTTTTCGGTTGTGACTGACTGATGAGTTCAAATAAGGACGAAACCGGTCTCAGTCTACCGAAACTTGTGGTCTGATGATCGAATTGGCGTGATCAACCCTATTGTTAAACTTGAGCTTGTCTCACGGCAAACGAAAGTCCAGGCTTCTGCACTGCTGACTTTCGCCGATGTTTTTTGTTAACGTTCTCATTTGATATAATTTAAGATTATAAACTTTAATGCAACTCCATAAAAGACTAAGCAAATTTATAAAACTTTGAGTGTGGTTGCATTAAACTATGATGCTATAGTTTGATCGTTTTAAACTACTGTGATGTTATATAAATTATAAGTTACCAAGTATGAGTCAGCTACCAAGTGTGAGTGAGCTACCAAGTAGGAGTTAGATACCAAGTTTTTAGTTAGCTTCCAAGTAGTAGTTAGCTACTAAGTAAGAGTTAGCTACGAAGTATAAGTAAGTTACAAAAGTAGGAGTTAGTTACCAAGTGTGACTTAGCTACCAAACAGGTGTTAGCTACCATATATAAGTTTGCTACCAACTATGAGTTAGCTACCAAGTAGGAGTTAGCTACCATGTATGAGTTAGCTACCAGTATGAGTTAGCTACAAAGTATGAGTTCGCTACCAAGTATAAGTTAGCTACCAAGTAGGAGTTAGCTACCAAGTATGAGTTAGTTACCAAGTAGGAGTTAGCTACCAAGTACGAGTTAGCTACTAAGCAAAAGTTAACTATCAGGTTTGAGTTAGCTACCAAGCAGGAGTTAGCTACTAAGTATTTGTTAGCTACCAAGAATAAGTTAGTTACCAAGCAAGAGTTAGATACCAAGTATAAGTTAGCTACCAAGTATGAGTTAGCTACCAAGTATGAGTTAGCTAACAAGTATGAGTTAGCTACCAAGTGTGAGTTAGATACCAAGTCTAAGTTAGCTACCAAGTTTGAGTTTGCTACCAAGTATGAGTTAGCTATCAAGAATGAGTTAGCTACCAAGAATGAGTTAGCTACCGAGAATGAGTTATCTACCGAGTTTTTATTTTGCTACCAAATAGGAGTTAGCTACCAATTAAGAGTCAGCTACGAAGTATAAGTAAGCTACCAAGCAGTAGTTAGCTACCAAGTAGGAGTTAGCTCCAAGGTAGGAGTTAGCTACCAAGTGTGAGTTAGCTACCAAGTAAGAGTTAGCTACCAAGAAAGAGTTAGCTACGAATTAGGATTTTTCTATCGAGTATGATTTAGCTTTCAAGTAGGAGTTAGCTCCAAGTATGAGTTAGTTACCTACTATGAGTAAGCAAACTTTTTTACTTTGTTATTACATCAAAATTGACTTATTAATCAACAATTTAATACACAATTTTAATTATATATTTAAAATTCTGTTAATTATAAATGCTTTTAAGATACTTTCACGGAACTTAGACTTTCAGCATTATGTAACATATAATCTCCTTAATATTTAACTTAAACTAACAATTACACAACATACATAGTTGATGATACACTAGTATATTTTTTTTTTGAATTTCCTTTAGTATCCTTAAGGTGCTGTATATTTTAGTCTTTAACACAATATTGCTAACTACTATAAAAATTGGTCGATTTAGGATGTTTTCAGTAAATCATCGGTTAGCAAAAGCTTATGGCGACATGTTTTGATAAACCACTTGACTCTCTTAAGGTGCAGCACTTTAGATAACATACAGCCTAAGTCCACTAATTTAAAGGACATACTTAGAATAACAAAAATTTTTTAACAAAATAAAAAAAACTTTTCGTTCTCATTTGATATGGTTTAAGTTTATAAACTTTAATGAAACTCCATAGAAGACTAAGCAATATTATAAAACTTTGAGTGTGATTGCAATAAACTATGATGCGATAGTTTGATTGTTTCGGTCTACTGTGACGTGATATTAAGTTAACTTAGCTACCAAGTATGAGTTAGCTACCAAGTGTGAGTTAGCTACCAAGAATAAAGTTAGCTACCAAGTAGGAGTTAGATAGCAAGTTTTTAGTTAGCTACCAAGTGTGAGTTAACTACCAAGCAGGAGTTAGCAACCATGTAAAAGTTTGCTACCAAGTATGAGTTAGTAACCAAGTATGAGTTAGCTACAAGTAGAGTTGGTATCTAACTCATACTTAGTAGCTAACTCTTGCTTGGTAGCTTACTCAAACTTGGTAGCTAACTCATACATGGTAGCTAACTCTTGCTTTGTAGCTAACTCATACTTGGTAGCTAACTCCTACTTGGTAGCTAACTCATAGTTGGTAGCTAACTCCTACTTGGTAGCTAACTTGTATATGGAAGCTAACCCCCTGTTGGTAACTAACTCATACTTGGAAGCTAACTCTTTCTATGTTGTTAACTCATACTTGGTAGCTAACTCACACTTGGTAGCTAACTAAAGTTGTTTAAAAACTATAACTCTTTTCATCATTAACTTTTAACAAAAGTAAAGTTTGTTAGTGTTTACCCGAATTTTAGATTGCATATCATGAATTAAGATTGTCCTAATTTTAAATGATATAGAATTACATGAGTACAAACTTGAAGTAGGCCAAACAAAGTTATAGTTTAACTCATGATATTATGTATATGAGTTAAGTTATGTCTATTTTTAGTTGTTTTAGAGGTAGCTATAAAAACCTATGACTTTTATTAGAGTTTTCGACGCTTATACTTGTATTGTGAACGTAATAAAATATAAGATTATTAAAAGTATATTTTTTACAATTAAAGTAGTCACAATTGATGCTTATAACTCTTTATGAAACAATATTCATATCATTTATTAGTTAAATTGAAAAATAAAAATAGAGCAACAATGTAACTATTATATCACAGCAAATCAAAATGTTACAACTAGCACATCACAGTAGGTCGCAAAAGTACAACAATCACATCACAGTAGTTTAGAACAATACAACTATCACGTCACAGTAGACCAAAAAATTCAAACTATCTTATCATAGTTTATTGCAATCACACTCAAAGTTTTATAATTTGCTTAAATTTTTAAGGAGTTGCATTAAAATTTATAATCTTAAACCAAATCAAATGAGAATGTTATGTTTTATTATTTTGTTAAAAGTTTTTTGTTATTCTAAGTATGTGGTCCTTTAAATTAGTGGACTTAGGCTGTATTTTATCTTAAGTGCTGCACCATAAGGAGAGTCAAGTGGTTTATCAAAACATGTCGCCTAAAGCTTTAGCTTACCGATGGTTTACTGAAAACATCCTAAATCGACCATTTTTTATAGAAATTAACAATATTGTGATAAGACTAAATAAACAGCAGCTTAAGGATACGAAAGGAAATTCTAAACAAAAATAAATATACTAGAGTATCATCAACTTTAGATGTTGTGTAATTGTTAATTTAAGTTTAGAAGTTAAAGAGACTTACTGTTACATATTGCTGAGAGTCTTAGTTCCGTGATAGTATCTTAAAAGCATTTAAAATTAACAGATTTTCAAGATATAATCAAATTGTGTATTAAACTGTGATTAATAAGCCATTTTTGATGTAATAACAAAGTTAAAAAATTTGCTTACTCGTACTAGGTAACTAACTCGTACTTGGTGACTAACTCCTACTTATTAGCTAACTCCTACTTGGTAGCTAATTCCTGCCTGGTAGCCAACTCTTGCTTGGTAGCTAACTCAAACTTGGTAGCTATCTCATACATTGTAGCTAATTCCTGCTTGTTAGCTAACTCACACTAGGTAGTTAACTTCTACTTCGGAGCTAAACTCACTACTTAGCTAACTCTTACTAGGTAGCTAACTCCTTTTTGGTAGCTAACTTGTACTTAGTAGCTTACTCGTACTTGGAAGCTAACCCCCTGTTGGTAACTAACTCATACTTTGTAGCTAACTCTTTCTTGATAGTTAACTCATACTTGGTAGCTAACTCACACTTGGTAGCTAACTATAGTTGTTTAACAACTATACTCTTTTTATCTTAATCTTTTAACAAAAGTAAAAGTTTGTAAGTGTTTTCCCGAACTTTAGATTGCATATCATGTATTAAGATTGTCCTAATTTTAAAAGATATAGAAATTACATGAGTACAAACTTAGAGTATTCACAAATTAAATGCTTATAACTCTTTATGAAACAATATTCATATCATTGATTAGTTAAATTGAAAATTATAAATTTGAGCAACAATGTAACTGTCATATCACAGCAAATCAAAATGTTACAACTAGCACATCACATTAGGTCGCAAAAGTACAACTATCACATCACAGTAGTTTAGAACAATACAACTATCACGTCACAGTAGACCGAAAAAATCCAACTATCGTAACATAGTTTATTGCAATCACACTCAAAGTTTTATAAATTTGCTTAATCTTTTATGGAGTTGCATTAAAGTTTATAAACTTAAACCATATCAAATGAGAACGTTAAGTTTTATCATTTTGTTAAAAGTTTTTTGTTATTCTAAGTATGTGGTCCTTGAAATTAGTGGACTTACGCTGTATTTTATCTTAAGTGCTGCACCTTAAGAGAGTCAAGTGGTTTATCAAAACATGTCGCCTAAAGCTTTAGCTTACCGATGGTTTATTGAAAACATCCTAAATCAACCAGTTTTTAAAGAAATTAGCAATACTGTGTAAAAGACTAAAAAATACAGCATCTTAAGGATACTAAAGGAAATTCTAAAAAAAAACAAATACACTAGTGTATCATAAACTATGTATGTTGTATAATTGTTAGTTTAATTTAAATAATAAAGATATTATATGTTACATAATGCTGAGAGTCTTAGTTCCGTGATAGTATCTTAAAAGCATTAAATAATAACAGATTTTCAAAGATCTAATCATAATTGTGTATTAAACTGTTGATCAATAAGTCATTTATGATGTAATAAAAAAGTTAAAAAAATGCTCACTCATACTAGGTAACTAAATCATACTAGGTAGCTAACTCCCACTTGGTAGCTAACTCATACTTGGTAGCTAACTCCTACTTGGTATATAACTCCTGCTTGGTAGCTAACTCACGCATGGTAGCTAACTCATACTTGGTAGCTATTTAATACTTTATATTACGTCACAGTAGACCGAAACAATCAAATTATCGCATCATAGTTTATTGCAATCATACTCAAAGTTTTATAAATTTGCTTAGTCATTTATGGAGTTGCATTAAAGTTTATAAACTTAAACCATGTCAAATGAGAACGTTAAGTTTTATTATTTTGTTAAAAATTTTTTGTTATTCTAAGTATGTGGTCCTTTAAATTAGTGGACTTAGACTGTATTTTATCTTATGCGCTGCACCTTAAGAGAGTCAAGTGGTTTATCAAAACATGTCGCCAAAAGCTTTAGCTTACCGATGGTTTACTAAAAACATCTTATATCGACCAGTTTTTATAGAAATAAGCAATGTTGTGTAAAAGACTAAAATATACAGCATCTTAAGGATACTAAAGGAAATTCTAAAAAAAATAAATACACTAGTGTATCATCCACTATGTATGTTGTGTAATTGTTAGTTTAAGTAAAATAATAAATAGATTATATGTTACATAATGCTGAGAGTCTTATTTCCGTGATAGTATCTTAAAAGGCATTTAAATTAACAGATTTTCAAAGATATAATCAAAAATTGTGTATTAAACTGTTGATTAAAAAGTCATTTTTGATGTAATAACAAAGTTAAAAAGTTTGCTTACTCGTACTAGGTAACTAACTTATACTTGGTAGCTAACTCCTACTTGGTAGCTAACTCATACTTGGTAGCTAACTCCTACTTGATAGCTAATTCCTGCTTGGTAGCTAATTCCTACTTGGTAGCAAACTTCTACATTGTAGCTAACTCCTGCTGGTAGCTAACTCACACTTGGTAGCTAACTTTTACTTTGTAGCTTACTTATACTTCGTAGCTAACTCTTAATTGTTAGCTAACTCTTACTTTGTAGCTGACTAAAAACTTGATAGCTAACTAATACTTGGTAGCAACCTCAAACTTGGTAGCTAACCCACACTTGGTAGCTAACTAATACTTGGTAGCTAACTCAAACTTAGTATCTAACTCTTGCTTGGCAGCTAACTTATTCTTGGTAGCTAACTCATACTAGGTAGCTAACTCCTGCTTGTTAACAAACTCACACCTGGTAGTTAACTTTTGCTTAGTAGCTAACTCGTACTTGGTAGCTAACTCCTACTTGGTAGCTTACTCATACTTGGTAGCTAACTCATACTTGTTAGCTATCTCATACTTTTGTTAATTTTAAATGCTTTTAAGATACTATCACGGAACTAAAGACTCTCAGCATTATGTAACAGTAAGTCTCTTTATTACTAAACTTAAATTAACAATTACACAACATCTAAAGTTGATGATACACTAGTAAATTTTTTTTGTTTAGAATTTCCTTTCGTATCCTTAAGGTGCTGTTTATTTTAGTCTTTTACACAATATTGCTAATTTCTATAAAAATTGGTCGATTTAGGATGTTTTCAGTAAAACATCAGTAAGCTAAAGCTTTAGGCGACATGTTTTGATAAACTCTTGACTATCCTTAAGGTGCAGCACTTGAGATAAAATACAACCTAAGTCTACTAATTTAAAGGACCACATACTTAGAATAACAAAAAAACTTTTAACAAAATAATAAAAGTTAACGTTTTCATTTGATATGGTTTAAGATTATAAATTTTAATTCAACTCGATAAAAGACTAAACTATTTATAGAAGTTTAAAAATATGATTGCGATAAACAATGATGCGATAGTTTGATTTTTTCGGTCTACTTTGACGTGATAGTTGTAACATTTTGATTTGCTGTGATATGAAAGTTACATTGTTGCTCTAATTTATAATTTTCAATTTAACTAATCAATGATATGAATTTTGTTCATAAAGAGTATAAGCATTAATTGGTGACTACTTTAATTGTAAAAAATATACTTTTAACAATCTTATATTTTTATTATGTTCACAAGACAAGTAAAGCGTCGAAAACTCAAAATAAAAGTCATAGGTTTTGATAGCTACCTCTAAAACAACTAAAATAGAGATAACTTAACTGATATACATAATATCATGAGTTAAACTATAACTTTGTTTGGCCTACTCCAAGTTTGTACTCATGTAATTTCAATATCTTTTAAAATTAGGACAATCTTAAGACATGATATGCAATCTAAAGTTCGGATAAAACACTTACAGACTTTTACTTTTGTTAAAAGTTAATGATAAAAATAGTTATAGTTGTTAAACAACTATAATTAGCTACAAAGTGTGAGTTAGCTACCGAATATGAGTTAACTACCAAGAAAGAGTTAGCTACCAAGTATGAGTTAGTTACCAACAGGGGGTAGCTTCAAGTACGAGTTTAGCTACCAAGTATGAGTTAGCTACCAAGTAGAAGTTAGCTACCAAGTATGAGTTAGCTACAAAGCAAGAGTTAGCTACCATGTATGAGTTAGCTACCAAGTTTGAGTTAGCTACCGAGCAAAAGTAAGCTACCAAGTATGAGTTAGCTACCAAGTTAGACTTTGTTACCAAGTAGGAATTAGCTACAAAGTATAAGTTAGCTACTAAGTATGAGTTAGCTATCAACTATAAGTTAGCTACCAAGTAGGATTTAGCTACAAAGTAGGAGTTAGCTACCAAGTGTGAGTTAGCTACCAAGTAGGAGCTAGCTACCGAGCAGGAATTAGCTACCAAGTATGAGTTTGCTACCAAGTAGGAGTTAGCTAGCAAGTAAGAGCAACTAAATATTATGAGTTAGATACCAATAAAATTTAGCTATCAAGTGTGAGTTGGCTAACAAGCAGGAGTTAGTTACAATATTTGAGTTAGCTACCAAGTTTAAGTTAGCTACCAAACAAGAGTTGGCTACCAAGTAAGAGTTAGCTAAATAGTATGAGTTAGCTACCAAGTAAGAGTTAGCTAATGTGTAAGAGTTAGCTAAATATTATGCGTTAGCTACCAAGTTTGAGTTAGCTACCAAGAAAGAGTTAGCTACCAAGTATGAGTTAGCTAGCAAATTAGAGTTGGCTAACAAGAAGGAGTTAGCTACCAAGTATGAGTTAGCTATCAAGTATGAGTTAGCTACCAAGTATGAGTTTGCTAAGAAGTAAGAATTAGTTACCATGCAAGAGTTAGCTACCAAGTATGAGTTAGTTACCAAGTTAGACTTTGTTACCAAGTAGGAATTAGCTACAAAGTATAAGTTAGCTACTAAGTATGAGTTAGCTATCAACTATAAGTTAGCTTCCAAGTAGGATTTAGCTACAAAGTAGGAGTTAGCTACCAAGTGTGAGATAGCTACCAAGTAGGAGCTAGCTACCGAGCAGGAATTAGCTACGAAGTATGAGTTAGCTACCAAGTATTAGCTATCTACCAAGTAGGAGTAAGCTTCCAAGTATGAGATAGCTACCAAGAATGATTTTGCTACCAAGTAGGAGTTAGATACCAAGTTTTTAGCTAGCTACCAAGTATAAGTTAGCTACCAAGTAGGAGTTAGCTACCAAGTATGAGTTAGCTACCGAGTAAGAGTTAGCTTAATATTATTAGTTAGCTACCAAGTAGGAGTTAGCTACCATGTATGAGTTAGCTACCAGTATGAGTTAGCTACCAAGTATGAGTTCGCTACCAAGTATAAGTTAGCTACCAAGTAGGAGTTAGCTACCAAGTATGAGTTAGTTACCAAGTAGGAGTTAGCTACCAAGTACGAGTTAGCTACTAAGCAAAAGTTAACTATCAGGTTTGAGTTAGCTACCAAGCAGGAGTTAGCTACCAAGTATAAGTTAGTTACCAAGTATGAGTTAGCTACCAAGTATGAGTTAGCTTATAAGTATGAGTTAGCTACCAAGTGTGAGTTAGATACCAAGTCTAAGTTAGCTACCAAGTTTGAGTTTGCTACCAAGTATGAGTTAGCTACCAAGAATGAGTTGCTACCAAGTCTAAGTTAGCTACCAAGAAAGAGTTAGCTACGAATAGAATTCTTCTATCGAGTATGATATAGCTTTCAAGTAGGAGTTATCTCCAAGTATGAGTTAGTTACCAAGTGTGAGTTAGCTACCAAGTAGGAGTTAGCTACCAAGAAAGAGTTAGCTACGAATTAGGATTTTTCTATCGAGTATGATTTAGCTTTCAAGTAGGAGTTAGCTCCAAGTATGAGTTAGTTACCTACTATGAGTAAGCAAACTTTTTTACTTTGTTATTACATCAAAATTGACTTATTAATCAACAGTTTAATACACAATTTTTAATTATATATTTAAAATTCTGTTAATTATAAATGCTTTTAAGATACTTTTACGGAACTTAGACTCTCAGCATTATGTAACATATAATCTCCTTAATATTTAACTTAAACTTACAATTACACAACATACATAGTTGATGATACACTAGTATATTTTTTTTTTTGAATTTCCTTTAGTATCCTTAAGGTGCTGTATATTTTAGTCTTTAACACAATATTGCTAACTCCTATAAAAATTGGTCGATTTAGGATGTTTTCAGTAAATCATCGGTTAGCAAAAGCTTATGGCGACATGTTTTGATAAACCACTTGACTCTCTTAAGGTGCAGCACTGTAGATAAAATACAGCCCAAGTCCACTAATTTAAAGGACCACATACTTAGAATAACAAAATTTTTTAACAAAATAAAAAAACTTAACGTTCTCATTTGATATGGTTTAAGTTTATAAACTTTAATGAAACTCCATAGAAACTAAGCAATATTATAAAACTTTGAGTGTGATTGCAATAAACTATGATGCGATAGTTTGAATTGTTTCGGTCTACTGTGACGTGATATTAAGTTAACTTAGCTACCAAGTATGAGTTAGCTACCAAGTGTGAGTTAGCTACCAAGAATAAGTTAGCTACCAAGTAGGAGTTAGATAGCAAGTTTTTAGTTAGCTACCAAGTGTGAGTTAACTACCAAGCAGGAGTTAGCAACCATGTAAAAGTTTGCTACCAAGTATGAGTTAGTAACCAAGTATGAGTTAGCTACAAGTAGAGTTGGTATCTAACTCATACTTAGTAGCTAACTCTTGCTTGGTAGCTTACTCAAACTTGGTAGCTAACTCATACATGGTAGCTAACTCTTGCTTTGTAGCTAACTCATACTTGGTAGCTAACTCCTACTTGGTAGCTACTCATAGTTGGTAGCTAACTCCTACTTGGTAGCTAACTTGTATATGGAAGCTAACCCCCTGTTGGTAACTAACTCATACTTGGAAGCTAA
>NW_028140269.1:0-31167 GCF_965202585.1 Thalia democratica | reverse complement strand
CTGGTCTTTAACAGAAATACTTTAAGTTAATTTTCGAACTATTTGTGTAAAGACAGATATGGAATATGAAGTACAATAAACTTGAGACAAAATGTTTTTAATGTTTCAACCTTTCTCAATTAGGTTGTAAAGCTACTATTCATAAGTAACAATTATAGGTTTAACATGACATTTAATTGCAGAATATTATAAAGTAGATGTAAAACCTTTTTAACCACAGATGAAATGAGTAGTTTTCAAAATTACTTTAAGTTATTAAAGTTATATAGAATTATAGACTGGGATCCGGCCGGATACAGATGAAAACCTGATTGAAGTTTAACGTTGAGCTTAAAGTTTTCATTTAAAATTGAACAAAAGCTAGCGTTTCAAAAAGTGGAATTAACTAGTTTTAAATGAAACTTTATTTAGTTATAAATTATTAGTTGTTAGTAAAGTAGTTGGTGAATGCGTTCCGGTTTTTACAAGGTAAAATAATTGATTTACCAAAGTATGTAAACCAAATTTGCTAAATGTTATTCAAAATTTATTTATATTCTATAACAGAAAAAAGCCTTAAATGACTTATTACGTCACTAAGCATTTTTCATTAAAACTTTATGAAAATCACTTAAAATCAAGTTACTAAAACATCTTATTCGCTAGTAAATTCTGATCTACAATTTATCAGCTTTTATTTTGTAAATTTCATTTTTGTGAGTGCAGTGGTTTTAAGAGTAATAACTTTTTTACTAAAATACATTAACAAAAGAGTTTTTTGAAGCGTTTATTTAGAAAAATAGAAAAAAGGTTAAATATAAAATACTAAGATTATAAAGAAGCAACTGCCCGATATTCTTTACCAAGTTGTTTAGTTCAAAATAGACAAAATGAATATAGATTTTAGAATAAAAAAATATTAATTAAAAATATTAAACTGATTGTAAAAATATTTTTTTCACAAATTTTTACTCATTTACTATTTGTAAAGATATGTTGTGTTGAAACTTGAATAAATCTTTATTAAACTTGTTTTTTTTTGTTAGTTTTACTTTAAAGAACAGTACAGCTGCTTAATCAAATGAATAAATAAGTAATAATAAAACGTAAATTTATAATATTTAAATGATGATTTTGTTTAAATAATATCTAACCCAACAATAAAGTTAAGTAAGAAAAGTTTTTACAAAGTTAACCTTAACATTAAACGACAAACTTCTGATAAAATCTTAACATAAATTCACATTAATATTTTAACCTGTGTAAAAGTTTAACTCTGTTTGACAACACTGTTATTTACAAATACTAATGTATACTAAATTCTATGAAGTCATTGTTTGTGTTTTGTAATTTAGTTTTAAATCAAATGTTCAGTAGAAAAGTATGATAGAAAAACAAATCAAGTAAACAATTTTTACTTCAACATTAGCGTAAAGATAAAATATATTACTGACACTTATCAAAGCAAATTTTACTTATTACTTTTATTGTCAAAGTTTTTAGTTTAAGTATTTTAACTATTAATCGAAACAAAGCTTTAGTATAAAATTAAATAGTAAACAAATCAAGTAATCAATTTCTACTGTAACATAGCTGTTAAGATAAAAAGTTTTAATGACAACTATTAAAACAAGTGTTATCTAATACTTTTACTTTAATTGAAGTTGTTTTTAGCACTTTAGGTATTGATCGAAACAAAGCTTTAGTATAACACTAAATTTGTTTTGTTTTAAATTCAACGGACAAGTTATGTAATTTGATAAGTTCTTTGCTTGAACGTTTTTATACTTTTAAAAGTAACTTTTTACTTATATTAGTCCTTTTATCATTCCAAAATGTGTTTAGTAGTTATTTGTTGTGATTCTCAAACTAGGATACATATATCAGTATATTTTGGCTGTATAATGATTAAAGCTTAAGTCGAACCACAAGACTTTGCTTAATCAAAGTCTAGTTAGTTTTAAAATTACCTTGCTTTGAACCAATAATTTTAGATGTTTATAATACAAATTATTTGTTTCTATATGTGTTAGTCAGGCGTCATAAAAGTTCCAGTACGTTTTAATTAGTTGTTTTACAAAAATACACTGGTTTGCACCAGTCAAAATATTTGAAAATAACAAAAAACTTTTTAACCAAAGAAGCAGAAGATGTTTACAATTTATTTATTTAAACAAAAAATGCCTCAATAACCTCATTACGTCACTAAACGATTTTCATGTAAATTGTGTAAAATATTGACAAAAATTATGTTTCTAATTTTTAATTATTGATAGAAAACATTGGTGAAAGTCAACAGTTACAGAACCAAGGCCTGAAAATAAGTTTGCCTTGAGACAAGCTCAAATTAGCTTAATGGTTTGATCGCAGCAATTCGATTATCAGACCACAAGCCTTCGGTACCAAGTTTAGTTCTAATTAAAGCTTGTTAGTCTACAAACAATATTTAAGGATGGCACCATAAATATTTAAAATACATTTCAATTATAAAGTAATGTAGATTATAAGCCTTGATCCGGCCGAGTACAAATAAATAAAACTATTGATTGTATTTTAAAAGGAGCTTTTAAATTGAATTATAAAAGTATTTGCCTAATATTGATTGGAAGGTTATCTTTTTAAACTTATAATCACTTAGCTTTAAATTAATTAATATTTGAGTTACATAACTAATTGTCAGTAAAATAGTTAAGAATCGTATCTTTATTTTAGCATACTAATTTTGACAAATTAAGTCGAGTCGAATAGATCTTTTATTATTTGATCAACAAAAGCATGCTGGTTTTTACCAGTTTAAATTAAACATTTGCATTATATACGCCGACCTGACGTTAAAGGTATTATTTGTCATTTATTTGTAATTTGTAGCAAAAAATTCCTCAAATAATTGTTTACGTCACTGGACGCTGTACATGTAAATTGTATAAAATGTTCATTTATAATAAATAATTTTGAAACATCTAGTTAAAAACAATATTCGCCTGAAAAAAAAAAAAATTCTGATCTACAAATTTTAAGCTTTTATTTTCTAAGATTTTTTGTGAGTGCTGTGGTTTTTAAATACTACATTTTTATAATAAATACAGTAAATAGGAGCCTTTCAAAGCGTCAATATTAATAAGTATTCAAATGTTAAACATGCGTGCTATACTTGTAAAGTAAAAAACCTTTTTAAACTACGCTGAAATATTTCACTTGTAAAAAAGGTTTGTGCAGTTATTACAAACAAATTTAGATCAAATTTTATACTAATAATAAAGTTTGTAACATGTTTTACTTTCAATAAACGATCAAATTTTGATAGACTTTGTAAGCTTTTGATTTATATTGTAAACTGAATTATTTACTCCAAAGTAGGCAAAATAAACGTAATTGTTTACAAATATTTCAAAACTTATAAAAATTATAGCGAAAGCTTTTAGAACCTTAAACGGCAAATGATCTTAATAAAATTCTTAATCTATTTTATTTTAACTTTTTTTGCCAGTATATAAATTTGATTAATTTAAAACATTTTGAATTGTACTTATATACAAATACTTAACATTTAATAGTATATAAGTTTATATAAAAGTTTATGAAGTTGCTGTTTGTGTGTTGAGCAAGTATATGTTAATTCCAAGATGTGGTACTAAAGTTAAACGAAAAAACAAATCAATTAATAAACTTCTACTGTAACATAGCTGTAAAGATATAAAGTTTAATAGCAATTATTAAAGCAAATTTAATCTAATACTTTTATTTTTTTATTCAGGTAGGTTTAATGTTTTTTAATTGATAAAAAAAGCTTTAAAATAGCAACCAACGCTAGGTTTGTTTTGCTTTAAATTTAGTATTAAGTGAGTTGATAAATTCTTTTAACTGGTTTTATTTTATAGAGTATGTGTTAAAGGTAACCTTTTACTTTAATTAGCCGTTTTATCATTTCAAAATACACTTAGTATATATCAGCTACTAGTAGTGATTCACAAACAAGGATACATTTATGAGTGTATTTTGGCTGTATAATGATTAAAGCTTAAGTTGAACTAAAATATTTTGCTTAATCAAAGTGTAGCTAGTTTTAAAATTACTTTGATTTGAACCAATAATTTTAGACATTTATTTTTACAGGTTATTTGTTTCTAAAAGTATTAGTCAGGCGTTATAATAGTTCTTAAACGTTTTAATTAGTTGTTTTACAACAATATACTGGTTTGCACCAGTCAAAATATTTGAAAGAAACGATGAAACACTTCTAACACATATTCATAAGGCTGTTCGTAATTTATTTACTTTTTTACACAAAAAATACCTCAATAAACTCATTACGTCACTAAACGATTTTCATGTAAATTGTGTAAAATTTTCACAAAAAATATGTTTCTAAACTTTTTTATTATTGAAAGAAAACATTGCAAAAGTCAACAGTTACAGAGCTAAAGCCTGAAAATAAGTTTGCTTTGAGACAAGCTCAAATTAGCTTGATGTTTTTGACCGTAGCAATTCCATTATCAGACCACAAGTCTTCGGTACCAAGCTTAGTTCTTATTAAAGCTTTTTAGTCTACAAACAATATTAAAGGATTGCACCATAAATATAGTACATTTTAAATATAAAGTAGTGAATATAAAAACTTTGATCCTGCCGGATACAAATAAATAAAAGTATTGATTTTATTTTAAAAGGAGCTTTTAAATTGAGTTATAAAAGTTTTTGCCTAATATTGATTGAAAGGTTATGTTTTAAAACTTATAATCACCTAGCTTTAAATCAATTAATATTTGAGTTACATAACTAATTGTTAGTAAAATAGTTAAGAACCGTATCTTTATTTTAGCATAATAATTTTGACAAATTAAGTCGAGTCGAATAGATCTTTTATTATTTGATCAACAAAAGCATGCTGGCTTTTACCAGTTAAAATTAAACATTTGCATTATATACCCCGGCCTGATATTATGGAAACTGTTTGCAATTTATTTGTAATTTGTAGCAAAAAAATTACTCAAATAACTGTTTACGTCACTGGAAGCTCTATATGTAAATTGTATAAAATGTTCATTTAAAATTACTTTTTTGAAACATCTAGTTTAAAATGATATTCGCCAGAAAAAATACTTCTGGTACAAAAATCTAAATCTTTTTTGTTTTGATATTTATTGTTGTGAACAAAATGGTTTTCAAAGGACAAATTTTTTATTTTAAATACAGTAAATAGGAGCCTTTAAAAGTGTTAATTTTAATTAATAGTCAAAGGGTAAACATGCGTGCTATACTTGTGACCTTTTAAACTACGCTGAAATATTTCACTTGTAAGAAAGGGTTTATGCAGTTATTACAAACAAATTTAGATAGATCAAATTTTATAATAAAAATTAAGTTTGTAACGAGTTTAACTTTCAATAAACGATCAAATTTTGATAGACTTTGTAAGCTTTAGCATTAGATTGTAAACTAAATTGTTTACTCCAAAGCAGGCAAAATAAACGCAATAGTTTACAAATTTTTCAAAACTTTACACAAAAATTACAGCGAAAGCTGTTAGAATCTTAAACGGCAAGTGACATTAATAAAATCCGAAATCTATTTTGTTTTAACTTTTTTACCTGTGTATAAGGTAAATGATAATTTAAAACAGTTTGAATTGTACGTATGTACAAATAGATAACATCTAATAATAAATAAATTCATATAAAAGTTTACGAAGTTGCGGTTTGTGTTTTGAGAAAGTTTATGTTAAGTCCAAGATGTGTTACTAAAGTTTAAAAAAAAACAAATTAACTAAATAAACTTCTACTGTAACATAGCTGTTAGGATATAAAGTTTGATAGAATTTAATAAAACAAATAATACTTTTATTTTTTAGTTCAGTTAGGTTTAATGTTTCTAACTATTGATAAAAAGAAAGCTTTAAAATAGCAACCAATGCTAGGTTTGTTTTAAATTTAATCTATAAGTTAAACTAACCAATATATTGAGATACATAACTAATTGATTGTAAAATAATCTTTTTTGTTCAACATAAGGACTTTGACAAATTGAACATAATTGAATAGATCTTTTATCATTTTGATTAACAAAATTTTGTTGGTTATCACTAGTTGAAATTAAAATTTTATAAAATCTAATGTAAATGTAAATTATATAAAATGTTCATTTATAATAAATTTTTGAAACATCTAGTTATAGTTAATATTTGCTTGCAAAAAATACTTCTAATCTACAGTTTTTAAGCTTTTTTGTTTAAAGAGTTATTTGTTTTAAGACTATTTATGTAAGTGAAATGAATTTAAAGCACTACATTTTTATTTTAAATACAGTAAATATGAGTTTTTAAGGCGTTAAATTAAATTAATAATCAAAGGTTAGACATAGCGTACTAGTAAACTGTTTTTCCGCTGAACCAATTTACTTGTAAGTAAAGGTTTATCTTAAGTAAAGATAGACTAAATTGTTATTTTAAATAATCAGTGTTTGTAAATCCTTTTACTATTAATAAAGGATAAAAATTAAATAGACTTTCTAAACTTTTGCTTTACATTGTAAACTGAACTATTTATTCCAAAGCAGGCAAAATAACCGTAATATTTTACAACTTCTTTATAAAGTTAATATAAAAAATATAGCGAAAGCTTTTACTAACGTTATTTTATCTTTAAATGGCAAGTGACCATAACAAAATCCTTAATCTTTTACGTTTTGATCTTTACTTGTATATAAGGTTAACTTTTTACCAACGTATGTATAAAATAATAAACATTAAGTTAATTTTTTCAGTTGTTTAAAATTAGTATACCGGTTTACACCAGTCTAAAATGCTTCAAAAACAAGAAGATCATGACATAAAATTTCAGATGTTATTGGCTTTTTATTTGTAATTTTTACCAAAAAAGTTACTCAAAAACTTATTACGTCACTATAAGCTTTTCAAGTAAGTTGTGTAAAATTTCGTAAAAATGTTTATTATTGAAAAAAAAAACATTGACGAAAGTTTACAGAATTTTATTTTGTTTTTCGTACGCCGTGAGATATATATATATATGTAACTTTAAGATAACATAATGGTTTGATCGGGTGGGTGTCACTTTTGCACGGCGTCACTTTTGCACGGCGTCACTTTTGCACGAGCGTCACTTTGGCACGACACTTTTTCACTATGACAATTTTTTTACGGCAGCACTGTTGCACAACAATAATTTTGAACAACGTCATATTTTTACGATGAAATTTTTGCACAGCAACATTTTTGCACGATGACTTTTTCGCGCGGAACACCAATTTTGCATGCATGTCGATAAAAGTTTTTTAGCTAGTACCAAATCTGTAACATAAAAAGACGCTGAAAACTAAAGTTTTTTAACATAGTTATATTAGAGGCAAAAAATAAAATATTTAAAATCTTAAACAGTAAAAGTTAGAAACAAACTAACGAAAAGTTAAAATAAAATTGTTTATAAAAGACTCATACCAAGGACAAAAAAATTATTTTTTTAGAAACTCAGATAAAAAAAAAACCTTAAAGTGTAAGTACATTGTTGTAGTTTTTTTTAATTTTAATATATTAATTAACGACTATGCCTTTTTATATATTTTACTATACGATTACAAGTTTTTTGTCCATATGATGGACCTAGGCATCAAAACCTAGACCACTTAAACTGAAAGACACATACAGACAAATTAAAACTAACAAAAAGTATTTATTAAAACAATAATAAAAACATAACTTGATACAAAGTTTATTTGCTAACATAAAATGCAAAATTTTAATTACTAACTTATACTTATTTACGATTTTATGTAGAACGATCAACATCAAATATTTAAATGCATTGACTAACAACAAAAATAAAAACATAACGCTCTAAGGACATTAACAATCAACTGGCCAGATAAATAATCATTAAGCACATTGAAAAAGGTCTCATCATTAATAGAGTAAAGGTGCTGCTAATAAAATTGAACAATAAACTAAGCAAAATCATAAAATTAAATCAACGGTTGATAAAAATTACTTATTAGTTTTACTAACAAAAATTTAATTCAAATAAATCTTTTTTAACTTTAATGAAGATTTTTAAATTTTTTGCAAATTACTAATTTATTTTAAAGTTTGTTCCATATTTCAAATGACCAATAATAAAACAATTGTGTCAAGCCTCATTATTGAAATATTGCAGCAGTTGAAGACTAATATGGTATATTTTGTTTGAACAAATTCTATATGGCTAATATCTTTTTTTAATATTGTAGGGCACATTGGTGTTTTATATTTTAACTTAAGACGAATTAAAATGAGAAAAAACATTATTAAGGCTGTTTATATCCGGAGACTGAAAGCTTTTTAAATCTTGAAAAGATTTAGTCGATGCAATTCGGTAAACATAATTAATATGGTGATCCATTTAATATTTTTAGCAATGAAAATTCAAAGACCATTAAACACTTCAGATGAAGATAAGTTGATATTGTTTATATTAAAAACAAAAGTAGAGATAATAGTGTTATTTTAATATTTAGAAATTGACATTTACTAGGGTTTTAGTTTAGTTTGATTTACTTAAGCTAATCGTAAATTATATGTTAGGAACATTGTAAAGCTGTGTTCGATTGGTAAAACATTTTTTTTGTCATCTGAGAACAGGCTAATGTTGCTTTACATTAAACTTTACATTAAAATTTCGTTATAAAACTACCACATTTTATTCATTCGAAACAACTTGCTTTGTTTAATAAAAATTCGTCTAACTAAAAACTAGAAGAGTGCAAAAGTTAAGCTCCGTTCAAAATTGACTGATTAATTAAAATTTTCGTAGTTCATAAGTATATCCGTGAAAACATATCGCTGTGCAAAAATGACGCTTTGCGAAAATGTCGCCATGCAAATGTAACGTCGTGCAAAAGTTTTTACGTGTAAAAATATCTCCGTACAAAAATGAGCCTGCGTGCAAAAGTGTCTCCTCGTGCAAAAGTGACGCCGTGCAAAAGTGATCCTCCGTGCAAAAGAGTCGCAATTGTTGTAAGATTCATTTTTATAGTGCTGTGCTTCTAAAAATAACAACTTTTTACTAAAATACATTAACAAAAGAGCTTTTTGAGGCGTTAATTTAAAAAAGTGATCAAAGATTAAATATAAGATTGTAAAAAACAACTGCCCTATATTCTTTACCAAGTTATTTATTTCAAAGTAGGCAAAATGAATATAGATTTTAGAATAAAAAAAAAAAAAATTAAAAATATTAAACTTGCTCGTGAATACCACACATGTCACATATTTTTACTCATTTACTATTTGTAAGAAAAGTTGTTTTAAAACTTGAATACTTTCTTATAAAATTTGTATATTTTTGTTAATTTTGCTTTAAATAAAAGTGCAGCTGCTTTATCAACTAGTAAATTTTTAAAATTAAATCGATTATTTTGTTTAAATGATTTCTAACCCCACAATAAAACAAAGTAGCAAAAGTTTTTACAAAAGTAACCTCAAAATTAAACTGCAAGTAACCTCTGATCAAAACCTTAATATAAATTCACATCAATATTTTAACCTGTATAAAAGGCTGTTTAAAAACATCTTTATCATGCATTTAGATACAAGTATATATAATTCTATGAGGTCATTGTTTGTGTTCTGTAAACTAGTTTTAAATCAAATGTTCAGTAGTAAAGTTTAATAGAAAATCAAATCAAGTAAACAACTTTAACTCTGACATTAGCGTAAAGATAAAACATATTACTGACAGTTATCAAAGTAAATGTTACTTATCAATTTTAATGTCAATTGTTTTAGTCCAAGTACTTTAGCTATTGATCGAAACAAAGCTTTAGTATAGAATTTAATTGAAAACAAATCAAGTAATTAATTTCATTGTAGCATAGCTGTTAAGATAAAAAGTTTTAATGACAACTATTAAAACAAGTGTTATCTATTTCTTTTAATTTAAATTAAGTTATTTTTAGCACTTTAAGTATTGATCGAAACAAAGCTTTAGTTTAACACTAAGTTTGTTTTGTTTTAAATTCAACGGACAAGTTAAGTAATTTGATAAAATCTTTGCTTGAACGTTTTTATACTTTTAAAAGTAACTTTTTACTTATATTAGTCCTTTTATCATTCCAAAATGTGTTTAGTAGTTATTAGTTGTGATTCACAAAATAGGATACATATATCAGTATATTTTGGCTGTATTATGATTAAAGCTTAAGTCGAACCACAAGACTTTGCTTAATCAAAGTGTAGTTAGTTTTGAAATTATACATATATGTATATTTTGAAATATACATATATAAGTGTATTTTGGCTGTATAATGATTGAAGCTTAAGTTGAAGTACAAGATTTTGCTTAATATTAATCAAAGTATAGTTTAATAATAATCAGTTTTAAGATCTCAAATTACCTTGCTTTGAACCAATAATTTTAGATGTTAAATACAAATTATTTGTTTCCAAAAGTGTTTGTCAGGCGTCATAATAGTTCTTAAACGTTTTAATTAGTTGTTTTACAAAAATATACTAGTTTGCACCAGTCAAAATATTTGAAAAAAACAAAGAACTTTTTAACCAATTAAGATGTTTACAATTTATTTATTATTTAAACCAAAAATACCTCAATAAACTCATTACATCACTAAACGATTTTCATGTAAATTGTGTAAAATTTTCACAAATATTATGTTTCTAAACTTTAATTATTGAAAGAAAACATTGGCGAAAGTCAACAGTTACAGAACCAAGGCCTGAAAATAAGTTTGCCTTGAGACAAGCTCAAATTAGCTTGATGGTTTAATCGTAGCAATTCGATTATCAGAACACAAGCCTTCGATACCAAGTTTAGTTCTTATTAAAGCTCGTTAGTCTACAAACAATATTTAAGGATGGCACCATAAATATTTAAAATACGCTTCAATTATAAAGTAATGTAGATTATAAACCTTGATCCGGCCGGATACAAATAAATAAAAGTATTGATTGAATTTTAAAAGGAGCTTTTAAATTTAGTTATAAAAGTTTTTGCCTAATATTGATTGAAAGGTTATGTTTTAAAACTTATATCACCTAGCTTTACATCTATTAATATTTTGATTTACATAACTAATTGTTAGTAAAATAGTTAAGAACCGTATCTTTATTTTAGCATACTAATTTAGACAAATTACGTACAATCGAATAGATCTTTTATTATTTGATAAACAAAAGCATGCTGGTTTTTACCAGTTTAAATCAAACATTTGTGATGTATACCCCGACCTGATATTACAGAAATTGTTTGCAATTTATTTGTAATTTTTAGCAAAAAAGTCCTCAAATAATTGTTTACGTCACTGGACGCTGTACATGTAAATTGTATAAAATGTTCATTTATAATAACTTTTTTAAAACATCTAGTTAAAGATAATATTCTCCTGTAAAAAAATACTTCTAACCTACAAATCTTAAGCTTTTTTGTTTTGAGATTTATTGTTGTGAACGAAATGGTTTTCAAAGAACAAAATTTTTATAATAAATACAGTAAATAGAAGCCTTTGAAAGCGTCAATATTAATAAGTATTCAAAAGTCAAACATGCGTGCTAAACTTGTAAAAGTAAAAAACCTTTTAAGTCTACGCTAAAATATTTTACTTGTAAGAAAAGGTTTATGCAGTTATTATAAACAATATAAGATAGATCAAACTTTCTATTAAAAAATAAATTTTGTAAAATGTTTTACTTTCAATATATGATCAAATTTTGATAGACTTTGTAAGCTTTAGCATTACATTGTAAACTAAATTATTTACTCAAAAACAGGCAAAATAAACGTAATAGTATACAAATTTTTCAAAACTTTACACAAAAATTATAGCGAAAGCTTTTAGAACCTTAAACGACAAGTGAATATAATAAAATTCTTATTCTGCTTTATTTAAACTGCCTGTTTATAAGATAAATGATAATTTAAAACAGTTTGAATTGTACTTATATACAAATACTTAACATCTAATAATATATAAGTTTATATAAAAGCTTATGAAGTTGCTGTTTGTGTTTTGAGCAAGTATATGTTAATTCCAAGATGTGGTACTAAAGTTTAAAGAACAAACAAATAAAGTAATAAACTTCTACTGTGACATAGCTGTTAAGATATAAAGTTTAAAAGCAATTATTAAAGCAATTGTTATCAAATCTTTTTATTTCTTATTTAATTTAATTTTAATGTTTCTAATTATTGATAAAAAGAAAGCTATAGATCTTTTATCATTTGATTAACAAAATTTTGTTGGTTATCGCTAGTTGAAATTAAAATTTTATAAAATCTAATGTATATGTAAATTGTATAAAATGTTCATTTATAACAAATTTTTGAAACATCTAGTTATAGTTAATAATTGCTTGCAAAAAAATACTTCTAATCTACAGTTTTAAGCTTTTTTGTTTAAAGATTTATTTGTTTTAAGACTATTTATGTAAGTGAAATGGTTTTTAAAGGACTACAATTCTATCTTAAATACAGTAAATAGGAGTTTTTAAGGCGTTAAATTAAATTAATAATCAAACGTTAGACATAGCGTACTAGTAAACTGTTTTTTTAATACTCCATTGAACCAATTTACTTGTAAGTAAAGGTTTATCTTTAGTAAAGATAGACTAAATTGTCATTTTAAATAATCAATGTTTGTAAATCCCTTTACTATTAATAAACGATAGAAATTAAATATACTTTCTAAACTCTTGCTTTACATTGTAAACTGAACTATTTATTCCAAAGCCGGCAAAATAACCGTAATATTTTACAACTTCTTTATAAAGTGAATATAAAAAATATAGCGAAAGCTTTTACTAACATTATTTTATCTTTAAAAGGCAAGTGACCTTAACAAAATCCTTAATCTTTTACGTTTTGATCTTTACTTGTATACAAGGTTAACTTTTTACCAACGTATGTATAAAATAATAAACATTAATTCACTTTTTAAAGTTGTTTAAAATAAGTATACCGGTTTATACCAGTTTAAAATGCTTAAAAAACTAGAAGAATCATGATAACAAAATTTCAGATGTTGTTGGCTTTTTATTTGTAACTTTTTTCAAAAATTTGCTTATAAAACTTATTACGTCACTATAAGCTTTTCAAGTAGATTGTGTAAAATTTCTTAAATATATTTATTATTAAAAAACAGTTGACAAAAGTCTGCAGAACTTTATCTTGTTTTTCGTATGCCGTAAGACAAGCTCAAGTTTAACATAATGATTTGATCATATCAATTTGATCATTAAACCACAAGCCTTCGGTAGACTGAGATCCGAGTTTAGTTTTTATTATAACTCTTTAGTCTACAAGTAATACTGTCTAAAATATTAATGATGAACGTCAATAATATTTGAAATATATTTCGATTTAAGTCAAATATTTGCAGTAATCTAGATTGTATATTTTGATCCGGCCGGGATACATACATAAATCTCAATATTAGTAATATTTTAAAAGGAGCTTCAAGTTCTCGCTTAATTTTGATTGAAAGACTATGATTTTACATAATAACTTTAATTTTGATGTTAGATTCAAACTAACTAATACTTTGAAATACATAACTAATTTTTAGTGAAATTGTTAATATACGTATCTCTCTTTTTTTTTTAATATAAAGAAGTTCAAAACTACGTCGAATCCTTTAGGTTTACTTATTTTTGGCTGATTAAAAAAAGTATACTGGTGTTCACCAGTTTAAATTAAAAACTTAGATGATTTCTTTAAATGCAATTTTTAAGAAACTGTTTGTAATTTATTTACCTGTAATTTATTTAACAAATAAAGCCTCAAAAAGTTATTACGTCACTATTCGCTGTACATGTAAGTTATTTAAAAAGTAAAATCAAGTTTTTAAAACAAATTTCGTAAAATGGTATTTTAACTTCAAAAAATATTTACTCAACAATTTGTACGGTTTTTTTTAAAAGATTTTATTATGTACGTGCATTGTTTTTACTAATGTTTTTTATTTTAAATACAGTAAATAAGAAGCTTTTTAAAGCGATAATTTTGATAAGTAATTAAAGGTCAAATATAACATACTGAGATTGTAAGGATAAAAACCAGCTTTAGCTTTGTTTTGCTTGAATTTAGTCTCTATGTTTTGCATAAAGAAAGCTGATAAACCCTGGAATGTTTTTATACTTTTAGAGGTAACCTTTTACCTAAACTAGCCTTTTAAGTCGAACTACAAGGTTGAATAAAATTGATCAAACTAAAATATTTCAAAATGTAAAATTACCTAGCTTTGTAACAAAAACGAGACCTAACTTTTTTAGGTACATTTAATTATGTATTACTGAGTGTTGATTTGTTTAGTAATAAATATCAAGTTACTTTTTTCAGTTGTTTAAAAATAATATACCGGATTACACCAGTCTAAAATGATAAGAACACTAACAGATTAACCACAACAAGATTTCAGATATTGTTGGCTATTTATGTGCAATTTTTATCAAAAATTTACTCAAAAACTTATTACGTCACTATAAGCTTTTCAAGTAAACAGTGTAAAATTTCGTAAAAGTATATTTTATAAATTTTGTTATTGAAAGAAAGCATTGGCAAATTCGTTATATTGATATTTTATATGCCGTGAGACAAGCACAAGTTTAACATAAACATTTAAGATAAAATTCCAGTATATAGTTATTTAGATTATAAAATTTGAGTTTGTTGAACAGATATTATCAAAATTTGATCGAAAGATTGTATTTTAAAGTATAAAATCACCTAGCTTTGAATCAACCAATATTTTGAGTTATATAACTAGTTGATTGTAAAGTAATTTGGATCGCTACATTTTTCACGTTAAGATTCGGATCCTAGCAACATAGGTCAGATATAATAAATATTGTTTTATAAGTTTATTAACAGTTTCATACTGGTTTTTACCAGTCCAAATTTAAAAAAGTACCATGCAACGAATTCATTTTAAAGTAAGTTACTTTCTAATATATTTATTTTTTGAAGCAAAAAATGTTTGGATAAAATTTATTACGTCACTAAACGTTTTTCATGCAAATTAAATAAACTTTATAAAATTCAATACTATAAGAAGTTCCGACTTTTATCATAAAAATAAACAAAATTATCATAAATTTTTGATACTTTTAGGTTATGTCAGTAATTATGATTGTGTCTAAGTAATTTTGAAAGATTTAAACTTGCTTCTAGTCAATTACAAATAAAAAGTTATAAACTATTTAAGACTATAATAAAAAAGAAATTTATATTTTTCTTATTTTAAATATGTTGATAATTAAACTAATTAAAATTCTAATAAACTTTCACAGAGTTAGTGTTTAAGCTTAACAAAAGTTTCCAACTACTTTAAACAACAACGATTGAAACTAATGTTCAGCTTATGTAATGAGATTCACTAAAACAAAAGTGTTAAGCATGAAAATTCAAAACTTTTGAATTTGAATCCAGTGTTCGTAAAACTAACAAGGTTTGACCTTTTGTAAATCTGATGAAGGTTTTAAATTTTTAAACTAGAGACAAAAAATACAACTTTAACTAATCTGTATCACCTAAATTTCCTTTTAAACCACTTTTTACTGTGTTTTTATTTAATGTAGTTCATGCTAACATAAGCCTTTTAAAAATATTATTTTTTAATCGAAGTATATTTAAAGAAAAATGATGCACTGGAGATTCGTTCAAGTCACCTTTCTGCTACAGACTAAGTTATTTACATTTGTTGAAATGAAGTATTTTACCGTTCAAAAATTTAGTTTAACACTTTAGGTATTTGAAACCAAGTAACTTCAATGATAATCTTCAATGAAAGTTGTAGTAAAACTTACAAAGTTTAAATATGGTTTGGCAACCATTTATTTTACTCAGCAAACTAACTTAAAATAAAAAGTTTATTAAACAAAAACAACAAAATTTAAACAAGTTTAATGCAATGAACTCCCAACGAAATAAAAAATTAAAACAAAATGAAGAAAAATTTTCATGATTGTCTAAATGGCAACAGTGTTTCTTTGGTCCTTAGAAAAATTTATCATCTTTGTTAATTTAGTAACACATACTTTAAAACCTCATCAAATTATATGTATTTATTGTTAAATTATTATTTCATATTATGTACCCGAATTAAATTTTTCCTAATGAAAACCAAATAATAACATAAAACTTTAAATATTTTTTAAAACATATTTTAACCAATCTACCCAATAAATCTCAGACTATCAATTCTAACTTAAACCCAAAACACTTTATTTTTATATAATTTTTTTTTCAATTATTTTATTCTGCTCCCATTATTCGCAACATCCCGCGGTTCCATTTCAGGGACTTTCCGCTTTTCGAAACTGCGTTCTGCAAACTTGAAACGTCGCAACTTTCTCCCAACAGGGCGAAACACGAATCTGTAAGAAAATAGATAATTTAGAACAAAAAATTAAAACACCTAATTTTAGTTTTAAATTCAATTATTGTTTAAGTAAGTTTATCACTGTTAACAATGTATCAGCTAAATAAACTGATTTTTTTATAAAATTTCAAAAGTGAGATTGTTAAGTATAAAGTTTATTTGTAAATATTATTTCAATATTGCAAAGTATAAGTCATAAAAACAATTTACAAAAAAAAATTGAGAAATATCAATAAGTTTATACAGTTACGCCAAATACATTTTTAACGCTTTATGAATATGTAGCTCAGCAAAGAAAGAGTTTATTTAACTAGCTGACCTCTTTGGTTGCGGATAAATTTTGCGCTTAAATTGCGAGGTGATCCTTCTTAGGACGTTTTGATAAAAATTACAAAAGGTCAAATAATGAGTCAAATAATGTTTTTGACGTCATCATAATATCAATTTGTTGATTAGCTACTTTTTATTATTATATTGAAAGACTGTATTTGCCGGTTTAGAATTAAAACTCAACTCGATGTATATCAACATTGAACATGGAAATTAAAAACTTATTTAATATTTAAATGCGTGTTTGCAGGAAAGTATTTGTGGTAATATGAAATAAAATTTGAATTATTAACTTTTCATAATTTTCAAAATAACTTTGCTTACTTAAACTACGATCAGCTACTTGTTTTGTTGTGAGTGCATTGATAAACTGTATTTTACAGTTGCATACAGTTGCAAATAATGAGAAAGCATACGCAAAGTTAACAACAAAATAATTGTTTGAACTATATACATTAGTCACAACCGATAACTTGTGGCAATTCATTTATGACGTCAGCACAGTGTTTTGGAAACAATTGTGACATCATTTATCAGTTTGATAATAGTTTTGAAACTATATTCATAGTCTTAAATTATCTTTAAAAAAATAAGATGTTACACAGCAATATAATAATTTATATGATGAGCTACTTGTTTTGTAATTAATGCATTAATAAACTGTATTTTACAGTTGTAAATAATGAGAAAGAATCAGTATTGGAAGAATTAAGTACAAATAGTTTATATTATATATTAGTTACAACCGATAACTTGTGGGAACGCATTTATGACGTCTGCGTAATGTTTTGAAGTGGGCACAATTTGTTATTATAACGCATATTGTTCACGAATATGAGTTATAGCATTATTTATCAGTGTGTTTATAAACTTCATTCACAGTTCTAAATCATCTTAAAAATTTTTTTTATGTTACACCATATTATATTTAATATTAAAATAGGCGTTTGCACGCGATTATTTGAGGGAAGACACTTATGACGTAAGCATAATGTTTCGAAGTGGAAACACTGTGAATTGTAATGCATATTGTTTACTAATATGAGTTGTAACTTTAATTATGAGTGTGTTTGGAAACTTCATTCAGAACTTTAAATCGTCTTTTAACAGCTACTTGTTGTGTTATGAGCGCATTGAAAAACTGTATTTTACAGTTGTAAATAATAAGAAGCATACTAAGCCGTAAATGTAAAAAATAGTTTGAATTATATACATTAGCCAAAACCGATAGATTGTGGGAATTCATTTATGACGTCAGCATAATGTTTTGGAAACATTTGTGAATTGTAATGTCATTTATCAGTGTGTTTGGAAACTTAATTCACAGTTCTAAATTATCTTGTAAAAAGGGCAATGATACACCATATTATATTTTACATTAAATTAGGTGTTAATGTATAATATAATATTATATTTAATAAATATAAAAATTAAACAAATGCATATTTACACCATTTTTATATCTGGTATTAATCTAGCTGTTTGCACACGAGCACTTGTGGGTTATTCGTTTGATGTCCGCACGTTTCTTACTTTAATTATAATAAGCTACTTGAAATATGATAAGAACATTTAAAGGCTGCATTTAGCAGCTTTAAATTAAACACCAACAGGAATTTCATTCATAAAAAACTGATACTTGACTATTTTAGTATATAATTTGCAAGCGAGTGATTGTGAGTGTTTAGAGATTTAATTAAAAATTAAAAATATAAAAAAGTGCACATTTGAAAATTGAAAAAATTTTGACGTCTAACACATAAATCTATTACTAATCAACTACTATAACGAATGATAACCTTCTAGTCTTGATAACATCGTAGATAACGTGAACTCTATTATTAAAATATTAAAGTAGAGTTCACTTACTAAAGTGACTCTAAATTATTTTAAAAATTCAGAAGTTTTTAAGCATTTGATTTGACATTAAATGAAATTCTAATATTTTCAAGCAAAAAAAAACTGATATTTTTCAAAATACTGATTTAGCCTGATGCGCACGGACCCTGAATATTAGTTACTTAAACTATGATGAGATGCTTGATTTGTTATAAATGCACTGAAAAACTGTATTATACAGTTGTAAATAATCAAACAGTATGTGTAAAACACTTACTATTAAACAGTTTGAAATATATACATTAGTCACAACCGATAACTTGTGGGAATTAATATATGACGTCAGCATAGTGTTTTAAAGTGGAAAAAACTGTGAATTGTAACGCATATTGTTTGATAGTGAGTTGTAACATTAATTATAAGTGTGTTTGGCGACTTCATTAACAGTTCTAAATTATCTTTAAAAAAATTTAGACGATACACCATATTATATTTTACTTTAAGATAGGTGTTTGCACACGAGTATTTGTGGCAATTCATTTATGACGTCAGCATAATGTTTCAAAGTGGAAACAACTGTTAATTGTAACATTAATTATGAGTCTGTTTTGAAACTGTATTCGCAGCTCTAAATTCTTTTCTAATAAATGCATATTTACACCATGTTATATCTGACATTAAGATAGGTGTTTGCAAGCGAGTATTTGTGGGTTATTCGTTTGATGCCCGCATACTTCTTACTTCAATTAGAATAAGCTACTTGAAATATGATAAGAACATTGAAAGGCTGCATTTAGCAGCTTAAAACTTAAGACCAAACAACATTTAAGTTAATGATTTGTTAATAACTGATTATTTTTGTATACAATTTAAAAGCGAGTGTTTGTGGGTGTAAAGAGTTTTCAAGTAAAAATTTAAAACTTAACAAAGTGCGTATTTAAAACGGAAATTTAGCTTTAACGTCTAACACATAAATCTACTACTAATCAACTATTAGAACGAATAATAACCTTCTAGTCTTGATAACATCGTCGATAACGTGAACTCTATTATCCGAATTCAGTATTATTTCGATTATGCGAACAGACATCAAGTATTCGTACTCGAATTCCGTGGAGGCCATTATCTGGCATATCCAGAAAATCTGAATATAATATCATTGTTATCTGAAGTATCCAGAGTATCTGTAGTATAATAAAAAACACAGAATATCTTTGGAAATGATAAAAATACTCGAAATATTTTTTGAAATAAAAAAGTCTTAACTGTGATAAAACTTTTATAGTCTTTTAACCTCTTAAAAGCTATTAAGTTTTAAGTTAAATAATTATACTAAATAACAATAATCTAAATTGTGATAGAACTTGTACATTTTGTTTAGATTTTATAAAGAATAATACAAGAAGAAATAAACAGTAATGTAAATTTCAAATAATACTTAAATTTTTTATTAAAACTTTCTTTATTCATAAGTGTAAAATAAATATCAAACAATAATCTAACTTGCGATAGAGCTTAAGTTTTATAAAGAATAACCCAAGAAAAATAAACAGTAATGTAAACTTCAAATAATACTTAAATGTTTTATTCCAAGTTTATTTTCATAAATGTAAATATCAAACAATTATCTAACTTGCGAAAGAACTTGTATATTCTCTTCAACCCTCTTATCATTCACTTTCTCCACACTGGGAGGCGCTAAGGTGTTTCTACCGCTTGGTGGCGCCACGCTCTGCGATGACGTAGCAAGTTTGCGGCTTGATGACGTCAACGATTTGTCTCCACTTCCGAACGCTGTTTGAGGTGATAAGTTTACAACTTTAAACATATGAATATAAGTTTATTTTGCAGAAAATTATGTTAAAATGTGGACAAAAGGTAAAAGTTGTTATACTAATAAGTAGTTCAAAATTATGTATAAGTCAAGAAATTATACTGAAGTTTTGATTAAAATAGAAATTTAAAAAATTCTAATTACTGTTTTAATTGTTATTAAAACCTATTTAATAGTTTTTATTAAAAAAAAACTTCTACTAACCATTTTGCAGTGCTTTCTCCAGTTCTTCCGAGTGAATCCCGTCGACGACAGATTTTGTGACGATCACCGAACCGGAACGACACCTATTGTGACGTCTCATCGATGACGTGTTGCTTCCCGACGGCTTCGATGACGTGCTCGGTTGCTTGGCAACTTGTGATGACGTGTTGGGTTGCTTGGCAACAAGCGAAGGTGAAGGCATCAGTAAACTGGTTTCTCTACTCCGCTGTTTCCTACTGTAAAATTTAACTTGGTCAATAAGTTGATTACTAAAAACTTTAAAGTTTTCGACTAGAATCGTATGGGATTAGGTAAAAAAAAAAACATTTTGATTATTATACTGCAGAGCAAACTTACTATCTAAGTTTATCTAGACATTTAAAATTAGAACAATTTTAAACACTTATAGATTGAAAGGCGTTTAAGTACAAAACTTAGTCGCATTGGAGTAGGTCAAAAATGAACATTTTTATTAGAATGCCACAGAATACATGGAACAAAATTTTAACTTACAAACAAAAATATAGGTTAGGTGTTCAATGATTAATCTTTAAGGAAAATTCATAATTTATAGTTGAATATAAAGTTGTATTTATGGATAATGTTAAAGTATAAGTAGGGTGTAGTAGAAAAGGTTAAAAGTTAAAAGTATGTAGTTAGCAATGAGAACTAGTGGCTAACCATGGAAAACTAACAGTATCGATTTAAGTTTAATGGGCAATACTTCTAAGTTTTAGTATTAAAAACTCTAAAAAAACCTGAATATTTTTCAGCTTCGTAATGCTAGAAAGTTTAAAAGACTTTTATATGAAAAATGAAATATATTGTGTTGAATAAAATGATTAAACTTAATCACTTTTGTAAAAAAAACTAAACACGGTTTATCCTACTTAGTTTTAAAAACCTTATATTAAGCAATGTTAAGTTTAAAAATAAACAGTTTTAAAATATTTTAATAAACGAACCTTGCAATAATTTCGTTAATTTGTTCATTAAGTTGTTTAGTAGCTTTTTCCAAAGTGAGAAATATTTTAATAATAGTGGGTGATTGTTTATTGCTAATATTATTTATAAGTGACCTTATTATTTGACACAAATGATTTGTAGTCATTCTTCTATCTAATGCTCTGTATATCTGTTAGAAGAGTAAATTTGAAAACTTAACTTAATTAGATCATTATAATTAACATAATTATTAAAAAGTTATTTGAATGTTTAAATATTTAGTCTACAAACAAAAACTCGAAGCAAAAATACCAAATAAAAAATACTCATAAAACAACTAAAACTTTATTAAATTAAAGTAACTCATTTATTTTCTTTAAGACTATTTATGTAAGTGAAATGATTTTAAAGTACTACATTTTTATTTTTAATACAGTAAATATGAGTTTTTAAAGCGTTAAATTAAATTAATAATCAAAGGTCAGACATAGCGTACTAGTAAACTGTTTTTTTAATACTCCACAGAACCAATTTACTTGTAAGTAAAGGTTTATCTTAAGTAAAGATAGACTAAATTGTCATTTTAAATAATCAATGTTTGTAGATCCTTTTACTATTAATAAACGATAAAAATTAAATAGACTATCTAAACTTTTGCTTTACATTGTAAACTGAACTATTTATTCCAAAGCAGGCAAAATAACCGTAATACTTTACAACTTTTTTATAAAGTTAATATAAAAAATATAGCGAAAGCTTTACTAATGTTATTTTATCTTTAAATGGCAAGTGACCTTAACAAAATCCTTAATCTTTTACGTTTTGATCTTTACTTGTATATAAGGTTAACTTTTTACCAACGTATTTATAAAATAATAAACATTAAGTCACTTTTTTCAGTTGTTTAAAATTAGTATACCGGTTTACACCAGTCTAAAATGCTCCAAAAGCAAGATATAAAATTTCAGATGTTGTTGGCTTTTTATTTGTAATTTTTTTTTAAAATTTGCTCATAAAACTTATTACGTCACTATAAGCTTTTAAAGTAGACTGTGTAAAATTTCGTAAAAATATATTTTAGAAATTTTATCATTGAAAGAAAGCATTGGCAAATCCGTTATATTGATATTTTATATGCCGTGAGACAAGCACAAGTTTAACATAAACATTTAAGATAAAATTCCAGTATAAAGTTATTTAGATTATAAACTTTGAGTTTGTTGAACAATTATTATCTAAATTTGATCGAAAGATTGTATTTCTAAGTATAAAATCACCTAGCTTTGATTCAACCAATATTTTGAGTTAAATAACTAGTTGCTTGTAAAGTAATTTAGGTCGCTATATTTTTCACGTCAAGATTCGGGTTCTAGCAACATTGGTTAGATATAATTAATATTGTTTTATAAGTTTAATAACAGTTTCATACTGGTTTTTACCAGTCCAAATTGAAAAAAGTATTAATCAGGAAACAAATAATAGTGATCTGCTTTAAAATATATATATGTTTTGAAACAAAAAATATTTAAATGAAAATTTATGACGTCACTAAACTTTTTTCATGCAAATTAAATAAAATTCAATACTTTGAGCAGTTCCTACTTTTATCATAAAAATAAACAAAATTATCAAAAACTTTCGATACTTTTAAGTTAAACGAGTAACTATGATTATGTCTTAGTATTTTTGTAAGATTCACATCGTTTCTGATTACAAATAAAAAAAGTTATAAATTAGTTTGCTTAAAACTATAATGTAAAAGAAACCGATAATTTCCCATACTAGATAAAACAAATGTTTTTGATTGAAACTAATATTCTAATAAGCTTTCACAAAGTTATAATTTAGCTTAACAAAACGTTAAACAGCAACGATTGAAATTAATTTACAGCTTATTTAAAGAGATTCACAAAAACAAAAGTGTTAAGCATGAAAACTCAAAACTTTTTGAAGTTTAGGCCAGTGTTCTTTAAAACCAACAATGTTTGATCTTTTGTATATTTGATGAAAGTTTTGAATTTTAACTAGAGACAAATAATGCAACTTAAACGAACCTGTAGCATTACTTTCTTTAAAAGTACTTTTTACTGTGTTTTTATTTAATGTAGTTTTAGCTAACGTATGCCTTTTAAAAATGTTAGTTTTCAATCGAAATTATTTAAAGAAAAATTAAGTGATGGAGATTTGTTCAAGTTATCTTTCTGCTACACACTAAGTTATTTACAATAAAGAATTTTACCGTTCAAAAATTTAGTTTAAGACTTGAGGTTTTTGAAACCAAGTAATTTCAGTGATAATCTTACAATGATAACTTTAGTAAAACTTAAAAAGTTTAAATGTGGTTTATCAACCATTTATTATACTCAGCAAACTAACTTAGAGTAAAAAGTTTATTAAACAAAAAAATTAAACAAGTTTAAAGCAATGAACTCCGAACGAAATAAAACCTAAATAAATATAAAAATGAAGTAAAATTTCATGATTGTCAAAATGGCAACAGTGTTTCTTTGGTCACTAAAATTTTACTACAAAATTATTGTTTTTTATATTTTAAATTAGTAAAACATATAATTAAGTTATATGCGCTTATTGTCAAATTATTGTTTCATGTTTTGTACCCAAATTAAATTTTTCCTAATGAAAACCGCATAAAATAAAATTTTGAAGTGAATACTTTTTTAAAACCTATTATAACCAATCTGCTTAATAAACTTCAGATTATCAACTCTAACTTAAAAACTTGCAGAAACCCAAAAATTTCAACTTTTTTCATTTTTATTTATTCTGCCCCCATTACCCTTAACATTCCCCGGTTCCATTTCAGGGACTTTCCGCTTTTCGAAACTGCGTTCTGCAAACTTGAAACTTCGCAATTTTCTCCCAACAGGGCGAAACACGAGTCTGTAAAAAAAAGACAATTTAGAACAAAAATATTAACACGCCAAATTTGAGTCTTAAATTCAATTAATGTTTAAGTAAGCATATAACTATTTACAACGTATGTAGCTAAATAAACAAAAACTAAAAAAAAATTCATCTAAAAAATAAGATTGTTAAGTATTAAGTTTATTTGTAAGTATTGTTTCAATATTGCAAAATATAAGTCATACAAACAATTTACAAAAAATGTTGGAGAAATATCAATAAGTTTAACTTAATTACGCCAAACACATTTTAAACGCTTAAGCTTTAAAAATATGTAGCTCAGCAAAGCAAGAGTTTGGCTGATCTCTTTGGTTGCGGAGAAATATTGCGGTTTACACAAGTTTAAATTGTGAGGTGATCCTTCTTAGAACGTTTTGATAAAAATTACAAAAGGTGAAAAAACGAGTCTGTGAAGTAAAAATTTTACAACAAAAGTTTAGGAAATATCAATAAGCTTAACGTATTTATGCCAAAACTCGTTAGCTTTTAACACGACAAATATATGTACCTCAGTTAAAAAGAGTAACAAAATTTTTTATCTAATTAGCTGATTTATCTAATTGGTTGCGAAAAAATTTTGCTGGTTTACACCAGCTTAAATTAACAAGTTACTTCATTTCCCAATGTTCAAATAAAAATTACTGCTTAATATATAACAAAATCAAGTACAAAACACTTGCTTTAAAATATTCTTGACGTCACTTGAGAATTACGTTGTTTGAAAATTAAACGAATAAATTTTACAGCTTGGTTTAATTTTTAAACGTGTAAAGGATGTATATTATACAGCTAAAAACTTCTTTAGTTTAACAATAATTAATGTTCGCCAAATTAAAATTGCAAATAACACGGTTTCCACTCGTTTAAAAAAAAAATTTCCAGGTTTTTCAAATTTCTTTCACGTTTTTAAAAGTACACATTTTTGGGTCTAATTTTGATTTAAAGTTAACTTTAAGGTAAAAAACTGTGTAAAATAGTATATAAACATTGAAAAGAAACTGTGAATCTACTTTAAATATGTTTTTCAATAAAAAAAAATTTGATGATGACAAATATTTTTTATTTTTATGGTAGATTTTTTGATTTAAATCGAAACTTTACTACTGAGCATGTGAAAATTGTTAAAACTCTAGGTATTTTAGTGATTTTTGTTAAAAATTCCAGGTTTTTCAAGGTTTTCCCAGGTAAAGTGGCAACCATGAAATAACAAGTCATAAAAAAATTCACTTGTTTTAGAATTTTTTACTCAATCAGATTAACATAGCGAAAAAACTAATTTTTTAACAAGTTGAAAAAAAAAAAGTTTTAAGATTAATAATCTGAAAGATTAACACCAGTTCATAATACAGCTTTAGTCAAGAATATTAAAGTTGCAAACTATACAACTCAAGCTTAAATAATACTCAGTCTAGTAAAGTTTAAACATCAGTTTACTTTAAATTCAATTAGTTTTTAACTTTACAGAATTAATTGACTTTTACAGGCACGCTACAAGTATAGAGTTCATTATTACTTTAAAATTATGTCATTCAAGGTTATCTTTTATAATAACTACTTATTAATAACCAGTTATATTATAAAGATCATTGCTGGAAAAATCGGTCAGGTTAATTTAATTCAAATTAATTTAGTTTTAAAAGTTTCATTGGCGTTTTAAAGTTAGTTTTTAATTTGTAAGACCCAGTAAAATTCATACTGGTTTTTATCAGTTTAAAATATGTGCAAATACTTATAAACTTACATATGTATTGTGACTTAATTATATACAAAGAAACATTTAGACTCGTTACTGGAAATAATCATTACGTAACTAAATAGTTTACAAAAATTTAGTTTAGAACAGTAGTGGACCGTACGTTACCCAAACCCTAATCAAGTTATCTAGAATATTTATACCGGTTTTGCACCGGTTTAAAGATTTTTCTTAAAATGAAAGACAGAATTACATATAATATTGCTCAAAAATAAATTGCATTACGTATAATACTGTTGCTTTAAAACAGTTATTACGTCATTAAAATTTCAACATGTTGAAAATTTAGACTGACTTAACATTTGTAAAAGTTTTGTAGCTTTGTACATTTGGTAAAAGCATATATGTTGGAAAAAATATCTTGAAAGTAATATATTAAAGGTTTGGTAAACTTAAATTGCAATGACGAGATTAAAACTAAAAATAACGATTAAGTTGTTTTAGATAGTTTTTGCTTAATTTACTTGTTAAAATTAATAAAGCAATTTTTAAAGTAACTGTTAGTTTTTTATAACTAACAGAATTTAATTTATTATTTATAAAACTTTGTGTAATTTGTCCGAAAAACCATATTGTCTAATAAACTAAATTTGTTGGGAACATCAACGTATATTAAAAAGAAAATTTCTAACCTGCAATATTGTTTTTTGAGGTACTTTGCAAATATTCGAAATAAATTTTAACCAATGAAATTTCGTCTGGTAGATCTCCGTTCAATAAACTGGTTGAAGACCAAATTTTCTGAAAAACAATAATTAAACAGAAAAATATTCAATATATTAGTTTTAATTCAACAATTTATAAAAAAAATCAAGAAATCCTGCTACAGGCTATTGTATTCCTATGGGCTGATTATATGTTGATAATTGATTATCACAAAGAATTGAATTAAACTAGCCAGCTTTTTGTGAAACAGTTTCAATATTATTGATGAAATACACCTTAGAAAATTTTTACTTAAAAACTGATCGACACATCAAAACATTAAAAATTTTCAAACATTTTTTATTGACAAGCACTAATCTTAAAATTATTTATTCTATTTGTGATCAAACTCGATCTGCCGCTTGATTATGAACTATTACGAACATAAAATTCTTCTTTAGAAATAAAATTAAAAGTATTAAAAATACTTATTGTATAAATTACACCTGAATTATTAAAAAAATAATTTAAAATATAATCATTATACAAAAACAAACTAAGATGTGGCGAAGAATCATTTATATAAATTTCCTATGCAAATTATAAACGGATATATTTTAGAAAATTTTAACTTTTTATCTTATTTTAATTTTAAAAAACCAACAAAGACTTATTTACTGAACTTGAAACTAGAACTTAACATTTTGCTAAACACTTCTTCTAAGTGCCATATTCAATAATTTTCCTTAAATTTTTAACAATATTAATTATTTACAATAATTTCAAACTTGAACACTCTGTGGTGCTGGAGAGCTTCTTTATACTTTTGTGACGTCATCAACTTTATGAGCGACGTCAACAAATTTCTTCTGACGTCATGCTCTGGAGCTCGCACGTGAGGTCATCGGTGACGTCATCACATGTTGTTTCCGTGGCAACCGCGGTGACGAGGTTTTGTGCGCTTCGTTCAGTTGTGGGGTGTAGTTTGGTTTCTGATGAAAAAAGAAATAAATGTATATATATTGATAATCACAATAATTATAACAAACTCGTATTCTAAAAACTAAACTGCAGATACAATGATAAGCTTCATAAAACATTCGGTTCCTAAAAAATATATATAATTAAAAACCAACAGAAAAATAATTTTGCAAAATCTTCTATTGCAATTAATTAATAATAGTTTGGTTTCTAATTTGACAAATTAAAATATTATTTGCATATTTCTGGTGGAACGAATTAAACAAGTATATATAAATATAAAATTCTCATAAAAATAATTTTTTCAATATTTTCAGCTAGATGACCAATTACTATTATGAACTACAAAAAAAAAGTCAAATAATTGCTTTGTTGAACACTAAGTATTTATTTAAAAAAAGTATTATATTCATTCAGTATAAATAAATTAGCGTACACTAATAACTACAACAAACTTCATCAAATTTGGTTTTTAGTAACTAAATTGTATTTATAATAACAAATTTCACAAACTCTTAAATGAATAATTGTTTAAATAAAAGTTTTTAGATTTTAGTTTTTGATGCAGTTTTAGTTATAAGTAAAGTAAAGCATACTTGAAAAATAGTACAACCAAATTATACTTTTTTTTAAAAGAAATTTCATTTGTAAAAACAAAAACAAATAATGTTGTTGATTTAAAATTTCTTTTAAAAGAAAAATTCAAAATATAAACTAAATCTTTTTTTTTAATTGTAATTTAATAATATTTTCTGTGTATAAAACAATTAATTAGCTATTTATACTGGTTTGTTCCAGTTGAAAATCACTTTATGTCCGCCAATGCAGTTTAAAGTTGTTATACTTGAATATGTATATAAAACAGTATGTAAAATAATTGCTAGAAAAAAGTCACTACGTCACTTGAACTTAAAATTGTATTAAAATTTTTGCATAATTTTATTGGCCAAAAAAAAGCTTAAATAGTTGATTATATTATAGGTTTTACAAAGTCTAATCTGCATATTTCGTTGCAATTTACTTTATATAATAAGCGTATTATACGAATTTTAACAACTTAAATTTTTAACAAAAAAAAAGTATGACCAGTAAGTATTTATGGAAATATAACAAAAATAGTTACCGTAAAAATATTATTCTACATGTAATTGAATACTTACTTGGTTATTAACTAATTGTACAATAAACTGATTGAATGTGTTGCACATAGTAATTATTTCAAACTGAATTTTCAAAATTTCCTTCCTACAAAGTTCTTTTCCACACTTTGTCAATTTTTCTGCTTCTTTTTTCAATTTTTTGAAGGTATTCATGCTATCCTGAAATAATATTATTTGTTTCTAACAATTACTTTAAACTACTTTACACAATAAAAAGTTTATACTACTGAAAATAAAGGATGATTAATAACAAAAATTTAATTGTTAAAATGTTTTTTGAGTTTAGGTTGTTTACTATGTATTAAAAATACATATAGATCCTTGATATTAGTTTACATTGATATGTATTTTTATAGAAATAAATAAAACCTTTAAGAAATATTGGGAATTATTATGCAAAAATTGTTTTAGATATATTGAACTTAACTTAAAAATCTTAAAAAAAATTTGTTTAAAACTCTATACACTTTATATCTTACTTAAATTGCGAAATCATTAAAAGTGTTTTCCTTAGTAATTAGTAGTAAGAACTAATATAAAATCTTATAAAAATAACCAAAAGTTATAAGATACAGCGTTAAAAAAACTAATCAAGGCTTTGATTTTTATTAAACTTATTTAGTCTTATTAATTTATGAAAAAGTATTTATGACAAATTAACTTAAAATTGTGCAAACTTAAAATTTGAAAGACGTTGTGATGCAGACAGTGAGTTTCAAAAATTGTTTATACATGTTTATTTATATACATGTATGTTTATAGAAACATTAGATTGCTAGATGAATGATACAGGTAATTCATAAATTATTTATAGTAGTCGAAATGTTTAATTATAATTGCAAGAAAAATTACCGAGCAAGTGTTTATCTTAGAGAGTTGTATCAAAATTAAAAAACTTTAAAGTTTTTTATAATTACTATGATTACTTTTATTCATATAAAAAATGACTAAAACTTATATAATAGTTTAGACATTTTTAAAGTTAATTAACTTTTTTTAAAAAACTTTTTTTATCCACAAACCTTCAATATTTTAAATGACTTTTGCACAATTTTAAACTCCTTGGTGATCCTTGCGTGTGCAACCAGGCATGTCGGGCAGTTGAGCCAATCAGAGCCGAGTACGTTGTTGTGTTGTGACGTCATGTTAGATTTCAGCCACTCTATGACGTAGTTGTTGAAGAGGAGGGAAATTTTACGAGGAGAATTTGAACTTCGGATGGTGATGTCATAGTCGATTCTAGCTTGATCCATCTGAATAATGGTGTTTGGTTGGATGTAGATTTATTAATTATAAAAAGTCTAGCAATTTTTTTTTGCAATATTTATATTAACTATTTTTTAACCACTTACCTTTTGTTTTATGACTCAGTTTTTTTTCACAAAGCTGATAAATACTACCATTAAGTGATTAAATATTTTTAGTCGTGTTATATTTAAAAAGATAACAAAAAAAAATCTTTAAACATTAATAATTTGTAATAAAATTAAGATTAAAAAAACTAACTCGTCAATAAGCCTGACGCTATCGGCTTCTTTGTTGTTTGATGACGTAACGACGCTTACGTCACTAATCAGCGTTGACGTAGAAGAAAACAACTGTTCACGCTTCTTTCGTGATGACGTCATGCTTGTTGAACGCATCCAACCGTGACGTGTACTCGGGGTTTCGTTGAGTTGCTGTGGAGAAAGATATATATGGTTACGGTCGAAAATATCATATCGAAATTTATATTCAGTTTCTACTAGTAGGTTTTAGAAATCATAAATTGAAAAAAATTTAATGACAGCTCATTTTGTTAGATTTATAAGGAATTAAATAGGATTTAAGTTTTAATTTATAACAACTTTTATATTTTTAATATTTAATAACTGATATTGCTTCTTGTCAAGGTATTTAGTTTAGCACACGTATTAGTAATCAATACGAGTCTTTGTATAAAAACTCTTTCATTGACTGATTCAAAAGAAAATCCAGGAAAAAATCAAGATTAACAAACAGATTATTAAAACAAACTTGCTATGAAATTGTAGTTTAATTGTTGCATCAATTGTTTATTAGGAATGATATCAAATAAATTATTATAAAACAAACTTGTTATTGGAGTTGTAATTCAACTGCTGCATGAGTTGTTTGATGGGTATGATATCGAAATTAGTGGACTGCGGTCTTCTGTTTATGACGTCATAATTGGT
>NW_028140268.1:0-31294 GCF_965202585.1 Thalia democratica | reverse complement strand
AAATAGGCACGATGAGTAAATATGTATAAATATAACAATACAAGTACAATATTAAGTATATACGATAATATAAATATGTATAAATATTACGACGGAATTGAATAGATGTACGAAAACAACTTGTTTGTAGAACTGTAGCTAAGGTTGACGCCACAGTCTGTGTGGGCTTACTCGATAAGATGAATGTTCAAGTTTGTTTCCTTGAACGCTGTGGACTCAATCGTGGAATTCAGTCTAGAGTTATTTGATGAAAGAGCACTTGCAGTACTTAGATTCTCGATGCCACAGAATGCGTGGGCTTCTTCGATTAGGTGGCTGTTGAAATCTTCTTGCTTAAAGATTGGCGGTAAATGTCTTCTATCAAAGATGGCGGCGGTTGTTATTTCTTTTGTGTAGCAGAATATCGCTTCGTGCTTGTTTCGAGGTGGAATGCCCGCTTCACGCTCTGATTGGGCGTATTTATAGTTTTTCGATTCTTTTTCTAGAATTTCCGATGGACTTTGGACTGTAGATCACGCGATCTCTCATTTGATTCTCTCATTTTCCCTTAGCCAACACCCACAAACAAGCTATTTCCAGTTCAATTAAGAAATCAAAAACTAAAATAATTTTAACAAAGCACTTATTTTGTTTGTGAAAAATATTTTATTTTTGGAATTAGTTTTACTATATTTATTTGTTGTCAAGCTAATCAATCTATGTGTACACCAAACTGAAAAAAGTAAAATCGGTGCACCCAAGATCTTATTTTAAGAAGCACCGCTACATAACCCCTAAATGAGTTTCGTGTACCCTAAACGTTTTTGCACCCCAAAAAAAAATTCGTGTGCACCAGTGTACACCTTGACGACCACTGAACTATTGTATCGATCATCATTATAAAAACAGTAAATATGTTTTTATTAGTGGTAATTTATATTGAGTTAATTTTTGTTTTTAGATTAGTTTTAACAACAGTGACATGTTTATGTTTAGTTAATTATAAAAAAAAAACTTTCTTTTTAGTTACTAATAAAACTTTTTTTAAAGCAATTTTATACTGATTGGTTGTAGAGTACAATTTATCACTTAATACTTTTTATTGCGTACTTTATACTTTAAAGGTGGCAATCAAAGTTCTCAACTTAAACAAAAGGAGAATGATCAATAATAAATTTTAAATTTAAGTTTAATTAATGTCTTACTACATGTTATTATATAAGTTTTTACAGATTTTAAACAACTAAAGATCTCGTTTTCAAACGAGTGAAACATTGTATTGTTAAAAAATTCAAAATTTATTATTGAATACTTTTTATTAGAACTTTTGTAATTTAAAAACTAATTTAACTGAAAAGCTGCTATGAAAGTATTAAATATTTATTACAATTGGTTTTTCGATAATTTTTTTATGGTGCATAGCTAATTCAAAAATATTCCTAATAAATGATAATGAAAATTCCATTATCATTTATTGTTAAGTATTTTCAAATAAGGCTTATCAAAACTGTCTCTTAGTAATAATCGAGTGTAAAATTAGAATATAAAAACTAACTAAGTACTATTAAAGGAAGGTTTTTGAACGTATTCATATACCATTTGCAACTTAATATCAAATTATTCATTTTGTTTTTTACATTTTATTACACAAAGCTTTTAAAAATCATACAAGATTTCATTGTCAAGTGATAGTTTTTTTAAATGAAATTTGAAAAAAAAAATTGTTAATCGAATAGCTTAAAAAATAACTTTAAATTATGACGTATGAATGAATTAAAAAAAATACAAAAATTAGAGATTCAGTAATTAAAACTAAAGGTATGTTTATTAATAGATTGTTAATAATTTTGTTTTACCATTTAATGCTACTTGCGTATTTAAGCTAGGTCGCTCTTCCTCAATCAATACTGATTCCAGGCTGTAAAGTTCGCTTTTCTTACATCGTTTTAAAACTTTGAAATTTTGAACAATGTCAGAGTTTTGACAGGATGTGCAATTAGAAGATGTTCAAATATTGCGCTGTTTTTATCTGTTCCGCAGTGGTCTGTAATTCGTCGGAATATCTGCCGTGATGTTTCTTCAATGTAAGAAATGCTCTGATCTGCAGAATATCATTTGCGTCAAGATATAATCAAGTCAAGATATACAATATAATTAAGTCAAGATATAATCTTCAGTATAAATAACATTTGCGTCAAATACTTCCGAGCATTTACTTTTGTTGCTGAAGTAGTCAGAAACCTTTTTGCTGGTGGAGGCCGGTTTAATACTAATGTTGTGTTTTTGAAATATGGATGCTATTCGTTTTTGGAATCTTATTGAACAACTTCCAACGTAAACTGTTGTGAAATAAGCGTAGTTTTCGGTTTCTGTTTTCTTTTCATTTTTGTGTTAATATTTTCATTTTGTTTAAATGTTGAATTGTCGATTTTGTGAGCTTCAAGAAATTTGTTGATTTTGGACTCTATAAGGTTTATTGGATACTGATTCTTGAGTAATAAGTTTTTAATTTTTGTAAGTTCATCTTTAAAAGCGGTAAAATTTGAGCATATATTAAGCGCTCTGTTTAGATAAAAGTTTATTAAACCGAGTTTCCAGATTTAGGACAAATACTAGTATATTGCATTATTAGACCTGTGTCTGTTGGTTTTCTGTACACACTTGTGTGTAGTTGGTTTGATATTTGTTTTACTTCAGTGTCGAGAAACAATAGTTTTCCGTCAATGGATCTTTCTAAAGTGAATTCTAAGTTTGGATGTAGAGTATTCATTTCATGATAGAAGTTTGTTCGTTCAGTTTGGTCTTGTGTGACTACGAATATATCATCTACATACCTTGTGTAGAATAGAGGTTTTGTTTTTGAATTTGCTTGTAATTGGTAATTTTCTTTTGATGCTACAAACCAATTGGCTAGGATTGGGGCTAATGGGCTGCCCATTGCAACACCGTCTATTTGTTTGTAGACTTTTTCACCATAAAGGAAAATACTTTGGGAGCACAACTGTAAAATTTTCCTTAATATATTTTTAGTAATATTAGTTTCTTTGAAAGTTGATTTGATATTTGTGTCAAAAATTGTTGTTAATATGTCTTCAATTACTTCTTTTAGCGGAACGTGTGTATATAGGCTTTTGATGTCTAAACTAGCAAAAGCGTTTGAGTGTTTTATATTTAGCTTGGATATTTTGTTGACAAATTCATTTGATGATGAGTGCTATATTTGTTTTAATTGCACATCCTGTCAAAACTCTGACATTGTTCAAAATTTTAAAGTTTTAAAACGATGTAAGAAAAGCGAACTTTACAGCCTAGAATCAATATTGATTGAGGAAGAGCGACCTAGCTTAAATACGCAAGTAGCATTAAATGGTAAAACAAAATTATTAACAATCTATTAATAAACATACCTTTAGTTTTAATTACTGAATCTCTAATTTTTGTATTTATTTTAATTCATTCATACGTCATAATTTAAAGTTATTTTCTAAGCTACTCGATTAACAAAATTTTTTTTCAAATTTCATTTAAAAAAAATTATCACTTGACAAAGAAATCTTGTATGATTTTGAAAAGCTTTGTGTAATAAAATATAAAAAACAAAACGAATAATTTGATATTAAGTTGCAAATGGTATATAAAAACTAACTAAATTTTAATGCTAAAGAAACATTTTCAAACTGTTTTCTATAAAGATTATTAGATTTAAAATCATACTAAAACAGACCAATTATAAAAACTTACAATATTAAAACTGAACTTTTAAAATGTATAAGAAAACGGTAACTATAAATTTATTTGTTATAAAGATTTAAAAAGTATAGTTTGAGAAACGAACTTTTTCTGCTTACATAAACGGGGCTTTAATGATTTCGTAAGGAAAAGTTTCTAGAATGTTTAGCTAAAAAAGTTTATCCTCTTTGTATTTACTAGCACACTCATAACTGTCAATTTAGTGTTGAACAATCGCAGAAAAGTATATGTTATCAGGTTTACTGATAAACCTTTAAACCAGCTTAATAAAAGTTTCATACTGATCAAATTGTGAGTTAAACCTTTAAGGCGGTTTTTCTCACGTAGTCACTTCAAAGGTGACATATATATGTATACATATTAAAAATTTTATGACAAGTTCTGGTCGATAGTGCTCGACAAATTGAATTGGAGTTAAATATTTATTTAATTATAAAAAACAAGAGTTTAGACGACCGTTTCGTATATGATATATAAAACCCAATATACTCTTCAGTAAGCTTAAGTTTATTACAATGTTAAACAGAAGTTTAAAATTTGAAAATTTTCGGTAGGACTTTTTATGGGTAGTTTTAAATATTGGGTACTTTAAATTGCAGCAATTTTGCAATAAAAAGTACCCAATATTTTGATGATGTCATTAACTTTACTTTGGGTACTTTTGAAGCTTAAACTTTCTTAACAAAACAAAACTGCTGTCCAGGCCTATGATAAATTCACTTTGTTTTTTTTTCTAAATATGAAAACAACTATATCTGAAATAAAACAATAGAAGGTAACTAAATATTTCCCTATGTTAACAAAGTTATAGAAATATAATTTTCAACCTTGATATTTTATGTATAAGTTACAATTTCAAATTCAAGCACATATTAAGCTATTGACTTTTTAAATTTTTCATTTATAGTTTATTGATGAATTTCAGTCATAGAAAAATTTGAACTAGTTGTACATTAGTTATGTACTTCTATAAAAGCTACCTTATTTTAGTTTGAAATAAAGCTAACAGGGTGGCCACCAAACCTAGATGCTTATGGAAATCTTGGAACCGTGTATAAAATCCTAGAATGACTTGAAATTCTGATCACTTGTTTATTTTAGAAAAGTAATTAAGACTTGCATTTAAAAAAATATAGTAAATTTAGAAAAATTTAATAAAATTTCAAAAAAACTTTAGGAGTCACCTTGGGTACAGGAAGGGTGTAGATCAATTTTATTACAAGTTGATGTCACTTTATAAATTTTTATCTAAACTACAAGTAGCTTTATACAGATTTTTTATACTAAAACAAACTTTTGATATGTAACATTAAAATAGGAGAGTACAGTAGGTTTTAATTGTCATCTTTTTTACTTTTTTTTTTATTAATAAATATTGAAAGGAATACTTCCTTAAAATTTGAGCAGAGTTGCCAACACACCAGGAATCCAGGAACTTGACAGTTTAAACAAAAACTGGAAAAACCTTGAACTTGTGAAATTAAAAAATTGAAAAAATTTGGTATTTAAAACAAAAATCACCTAAAATCTGTAATTTTTAAACTACTTCTACATGTAAAATAATGAAAATTTGATAAAATATAATAACTTAAAGTCATCAATAAACTATAAAAGAAAAAATTGAAAGGCAATAGCTTAATTTGTGCTTGAATTTAAAATTGTAACTTACACAAAAAATATCAAGGTTGAAAATTATATTTCTATATTTTGTTAACATAGGGAAATATTTAGTTACCTTCTATTGTTTTATTTCAGATATAGTTATTTTCATATTTAGAAAAAAAAACAAAGTGAATTTATCATAGGCCTGGACAGCAGTTTTGTTTTGTTAAGAAAGTTTAAGCTTCAAAAGTACCCAAAGTAAAGTTAATGACATCATCAAAATATTGGGTACTTTTTATTGCAAAATTGCTGCAATTAAAAGTACCCAATATTTAAAACTACCCATAAAAAGTCCTACCCAAAATTTTTATAATAGTTATGACGTAGTAATAATAAATAGAGTTCATTGTACAGTAAGCTGAGTTTGAAAAAATACGCTGAACTTGTTATCTTATGCATTTTGAAAAGTTTGTAAAAGGTTATATTAAAAAATTGTTTTAAACTATTAGAATTTTTTTTAAAACTATTCGTATTTGCGGCTTAATTTTACTTTGTTTTAATATTTACTTAGTTTTAATTTTGCTAAAAAAGTATTCTCGGTATAACCCTCACCTCTTAATGAATATGGTTTGTGTTTTTCTGGGTTTATAGTTGATATGTGATAACCATCGTCCATACCCTCTTCAGCATCAGTAACTAATCTCGAGCGGTCGTATACTGACACAGGTATGGATTTCTTGCTGCTAGTGCTCATACTCAAACATAGGTGATTGGTGTTACTAATCGTGTTAGTGAGTGTGTGTTACAATAAAACGCATTCTACAAAAAGTCTAATATAATCTAGCCTATAAAAGAATGCTAGATATTTAAGTTAAGCTTAACTAGGTTAAATTCTAGTAAGTAAAAAAATACGAATTTGCACTCAATATTTATTATACAATGCATGTAAAAATATACGATTTTAGAACAGAAACTAAGCTACTGGCTACATGAAAATTAAGATGATTAGCAAGAATATTAATTATTGCCCAATAACAAAATAATGCTTAGTAAACGACTCAAAAGTACGTCTTAAACATAATCAAAAGTAGTGCTCGAAAAATAAACACATACGCCTACCCCTACGAGAAAACAAATTAATGCCCATATTAACGCTAACGCAACCATGCTACGACTACCACGACCACAACGACAAAACTACAACGCTTGATCTCTCTCGCGGTGATTTTTACCGTTTTCGCGTTTTTTTTTTGCGTTTTTTATACTCTTTTCAGAGCGATATGTGCAGATATCACCACATTTCGCTCATGTTTAATAATTTTTTTTTTGAAAAGAAGAGGCAAGCCGGCATCGAGCCCTACCCCAGCTTTGGGTATTTTTTATAATTTTATTTTTTGTTTAGAGCACTGATTCAAATTCTGACATAAAAGAGTGAAACAAACACACAAATCTAAAGCATGCAAACATAAAGTAAATTTACATTATTAAGTACTATACAGGTTGTTTAAACACAGGGCCGTGATATAAAATTTTAACAATTCTCTAATTAAAGTAATAAAAACTTTGTAAAAAGAGATGAAAAAAAGGCACCTGTTTACTAAAATTATTTAAGGAGTTTTTTAATTGTTGTAAACAATGTAGCAAAACATTCAGTAATCTCTCCTTATAAAAACGTACGTTATCGTATTTAAAAAAACTATAAAAACTTAGCAACACAAATTTTATTACTCAATATTTTTAACTAACACTTTTCAACTCTTAGTAAGCCCAGCTGAAAATCAAAAGTAATAAATCAAATTGTTTTTTAACAATTATTAACTATGAAATTACATAATGATAAAGGTATACTATACTATACTATAAGTAAAAAATTAAAAAATGTTAATACTAGAATTATTGTTTACAATTAAAAACTGTTAAGTTTAAATCTACATTATCATACAACTATAAGTGTTCGAAAAGTATTTAAACAAACGTCTAATGTTCAAGGTAAAAAATCAAATTGGCTCGACGAGGTGTTTTTCATACTTCATGTATTCATCTCACGGAACGGTTTCGTCTTTCCTGGTTATCGCCCGAACAATTTTGCCCTACCCCTGGTTTGGAGATGTTTCGCCCAACACTGTATTCCAAGGTCTGGGTGATCCCTCCAGAAGGTTGTTTGAGTTGAGCACGTTTCTCGCGAGAAAGTGCTTGAACTCGGTTGTTTGCTTTCTGTTGAAAGCCCCACGTTTTTACCTCTTCATACAAGTGTAGAATCGAAGTAGACTCACAGGCACAAGCTTTTTAAACATTTTTTAGTGTAATGGTTCACTACTGCTCTCAACTTAACTTGTTGAACATTACATTTTGTTTTGAATAAAGTGCAATTATTTTTCCTTAAGTTCATTGCAAAGAAAAATCCGCAGCAAAAGTATGTTTTTAGGGTGTTTGAACTTAAAAGTATAAATGCTCTGTGTAATAGATAATATATCTATGTTACATAATAAATGAGTATATGACAGACTGAATACGGCTAATGTGCCTTCTGTTCTTTACCCTCTCGAACATCAAGTTTGACAACTATTGAGAAACAACATTGGTATTATAAAGTAAAATTGTCTATTGTTTTATTTTTTATATAAGAAAATAATGACTTACTCTAATCATTTTTTAGTTAACTTAAATAACTTTCTCGATCGTTAAGAAAATGCTTTTTGAATTACAAGCGTTATTCTATAAGTTAATCGTTAAAAAGAAAGTCTTTTAGAATAATTAAAAACCTTCATTGATGACTGTTAGCAGTGCTACCTCTAGTATCTATGTTCAACTACATAGAGCGATAAAAAAATGTTTGCATTTCCGCGTATAACGATGTAAGAGCAATTGTCGAACAGCTTAACGGTCGTCACAACAAAAATGTTTTACTTTCGACTCGTAATAAACGTCCATAGCTTATATTATTCTATAAGACGGAACAAAACATTCCGTTAATATTTAAGTCTTAATGATTAAGATTCATTTTATTTGTTTTAATTAAAGTTTAGTTATTATATCGTAGTTGTTACTAAAAGTATTTACCCTTGAGCGTTTAACAAGCTAATTTATAGTTATGTTATTATTGGCATACGTGCATGTATCTTTTATTGTAAGTTTTATAGTTATGTTGTATTAGTGTAACGTTATTTTGTAGACGTTATGTTTTATTGTACTCGTTGTCATTGCCAAAGCTATAATTTGCTAAGTATACGGTTATACTTACATGACAACTTTGATCAACTTTGCAAAAATGTAATGTAGTAATAGAATAGTTAAAATTGTTTGACTTTGTTGAAGTTTTTTCTTTACATAACTTATCTATGAAAATTGGTAGAAAGTTTTGTTCGCAATGTCAAAAAGAAATTTATTTTGTCTGAGAAAGTCTTTAATGCAGATCTGCCAGTTAAGATTTTCGATAAAAAGTTCAACTCCTAAATAATTTCGAGAAGCTTTCCCATGAGAGCTTTAATTTAATTTCAATAAGTTTTAGATTTAGGTTAAAATTTTGACTGTCGTGCAATCTCAACATGAAATCATTTAATAAACAACATTATAGTTTAAAATAAGTTCGTATAATCGTTTTAGATAGTTCGTGTGTTATCGAAATTAACTATTGTCCTAACTAAAGTTAAACTATAGAGAGTTTCATAGTTAGTTGTTTAACATTTTTTAAACTTAAACTCGTCTTTATAATCGCTTAACGACTATTTTATTTGTAAATGTAATAGTCAAAAGAAATTTCTTATTAGAACATTTTGAAATGTTGTACATAAAGTTAGATTTAACTGTTCAAGAAGCTTAGCTGTATTTCTTGGTTTTCTTTTGGTGTTAGAGAAAAAACTGTTTTTTATGAACTCCTCTTATCAAAAAAAATTTAAAGTCTTGTTATTACTTATTTCCATTGTTGCAATATTCATAATTATTTTGTTCAAAAAAACCAAAAAGATTTTAAACTGTGAAGTGAAATTTCCTTTACTAGAAAACTTTTAAAAACAAATTTATAAAGGACGACTTCTGACAGTTCAAAATTTGCAGCTGCATTTGTAATTTTCAATCTTCCAGTGTTGACAAGTTGTTTTTCAAAATTTTTATTTAAAGATTTTCATGTTGTTCAGTAACTCCCAATATTAAAACATTTCATAATTTTTTTTGTTTTAACATACAAGCAAGCAAAAATAAATTTGACTTTGAAATGGAATTCTGGGAAATGTTGGAATAAAGGAAATAAGTAAGATAAAGCTTTTAACATTTAAAGATCTGCAGCTGCATTTATAATTATCGTTTTGGTTTTGAAAAATTAAAAACATAATAATATAAATAATTAAATATATATATAATGTATATGTATAATTAAAACTATAAAGCGCTATAAAGTCTTTGTAAATATAGTGAAAATTGTTTTAATTATACATTAATCTTTTTGTCTTCTGCTTAATGTGTTGTTGCAATAGTAAAAGCTTTCATTAATCGCAACGAATTTTAAATTGATCACTATAACTCGGTTATTTTATATTTTAAGATGTTTTGTTGCCGATTGACATTATAAATTAGTCGTGTGCGGTAAAAATAACTTTCTGTCTGTGAACGATAATTTTATACTTGAAAAGTCCACAACTAAAGCAAACAGAAAGTTTTACGATTAGTATCGCTAATGTTATAAAGATTCTTCTCAAGTGCAACTAACGTTGCAAGTATAACTTTTAAATTCAACTAATTTTATAACAAAACATTTTGCTAAACGCACCGGCTGAAATGCAAAATTTGAAAACTTTAGTCAGATTAATCAATAATTTATTAAATTAAAATAATGCTAGTAGATCGAGAACAATGTTGACTCAAATTAATATCTCAATGCTCGAAAAGGTTTAAAAAACATGCATCAATTTTACATAAAAATACATTTGCAAGTCAAACAACTGTAAAAACTTTTTACTTGAGAACTAACTTTTTGTAGGAGCCCGATCGTCTATTTTGCAAAAGTTGTTTTTTGTGAATTTAAGGTCAGTCGGAACCGATGTACGAGGTCGAAGAGTTTTCCCGTCGTACGTTGAATTGTAGCTAGACTCACTGCTTTCTGATTTTGTGTCTGAAAAGCCAGAGTCTAACTCTTGTTGTTTTAGATGGAATGTTGTCATCTGGCGTATGGGTTTCAATTGTGTCTGTTTAGTCTGCTTTTGTTTATGAAAATCTTCCTTGTTAATTTCAAAAGTTTTTGTGGCTAAGAAATCTGCTACAGTAGACAGACTCTCATCCTTAGCATTCATAGTTTGTTGAGTCGTCTTAATCGTAATAGCGTTTTTATATTTATTCTCATTTAAAATATTTAGCAATATTATTACTTTTATTAGCAGTATTAAACTGCTCAGTGTCGACGATTTTACAATATCATAAAAACAATAAGATACTTTTGTCTTATCGAAAGAAACTTTTTTAGACGAATAAAGTGCTTGCGTCTGAAAATAGTTAATGTAATAGCATTGTTCTTAAAATGAAAAGTATATCAAGAAATTTATAAGGAATGAGGTTTATTTAATTCCCAAATTAGATGTTTTTGCCTCTGTAATAACAATTTTTCTAATGTAATCATTAGCATCTTCTCTATTTTCGTTAGGATCAGAAATAAAATGGTTACTGCAGCAGAAGTGAACTGCTGGATATTTTTGGTTTTAGAACAAACGTTTTTGTATTCTTTGTAAGATTTGCGTGTCTTCTGTACGCTTTTACGTAATAAACTCACAGGATTGTTATTTATATTTAGCCTTGGAGTATTTTTGTTTTTGGAAATGTTTACAGTTTTGGGTAGGTTAGATTGTCTATAACCTGTGTTACAGGTTTTTTGTGTACCATTAAAAGATCTAATACTAGACTTGTTGGCCTCTAGTTGACGCAAATAATTGCTATCGTTTTTATCTATTCTAGGTGAAATTCTAATCGAATTAGAAACGTTACAGCAATTATTATAGCTTTTACAAAAATTTCTTGCTTTGTTATAATAAATACGTTCAAAGTTATAAGGTCTACTAACGTAGTCTTTATTTTGGTGACGCCAATAGTTATTACTGTTACCATGCTTTTTGTAGCGATTATTAAACTCATGCCTATAATTTCCACCGTTACAATAATTTTGTTTTCGATTATTAAAACTTCACACAAAGTAACTAGAATTGTTAACGTAATTTTGATTTGGATTGTTAAAATTACACCCGTAATCATTACTATTACCGTAGTTTTGGTAACGCTTTTTAAAGTTCTATCTACAGTTACCGCTATTGTTATAACTTTGTCTAACAAACCTGTAATTGCCGTTATTGCGACGCCCTTTATGATGTTGGTGGCCTTGATTTTTTCTTGACCTGTTATAATTGACTGGTGGATTGGATACAGGAGGGTCGTCACTTTGGCGTGACCAGATAGCCTGTACGCGGCGTTTAAATTGTATAAGATCTTCTACAAAATATTTTTCAATTCTGCTTTTCAAAGAACTTGGAGCATGGTAGTATAAAAAGAACTTAATACGGTCATCTTCATGAGCTGTTGCCTAGTCAGTAGCCCCGGCAAAATACGCGCTAAACAAAGTAGAGCTTGTATGTTTCGGACGTTTGCCAAGAATTGGCGTAAAGCGACAGTAACGTCTTTCAAAAAATTCTTTGAGCAATTGAAAATTTTGTTTTTCAGGACTGACTATCGTATAGTATTGTGACACCTCGTCGGAAACCCATTTTCCGACTATAATGTTATATTTAGTGTGATCATCTGTCACATTAAGTCGCTCAAATTCCCCAATGAAGTAATTCAGGGTTTGGCGTGGTTTACTAACTTTAGTAAAACGGTGAAACTTACGTTCAAGGTTATCTGCGCTAGTTTCTTTATTAAAAAAATTGCCGTCGTTGGCGTAAACCGGGACACGACGGAGAAGAGCTTTCAGCTTTTTGTTTTCTCGGTCTAATGTTTTAATAATTTCATTAACATTTTTAGACGGCATTTGATGACTGTACGCCGATGAATGTGCAAAACTGTTCGGCTCGACATAGTTTTGGCGCATTTTTTGTTTATTAATGGTCTTCGTTTTCGTTTTATATTAGTTACTTATTTTATATATTAGCGTAATTGTGCGTTTAAGGATGCCATTATAACCCTCAGCTCTTGCAATAAGATTTGGTGTATCAGTCGGCTCAGGGTTTATATTTGGTATGTGATAATCAGCGTCCATACCCTCTTCAGCATCAGTAACTAATCTCGAGCGGTCGTATACTGACAAAGGTATGGATTTCTTGCTGCTAGTGCTCATACTCAAATATAGGTGATTAGTGTTACTAATCGTGTTAGTGAGTGTGTGTTACAATAAAACGTATTCTACAAAAGGTCTAATATAATCTAGCCTATAAATAAATGCAGATATATAAGTTAAGCTTAACTAGGTTAAATTCTAGTAAGTAAAAAGATACGATTTTAGAAAAGAAACTAAGCGACTCGCTAAATGAAAATTAAGAAGATTAGCAAGAATATTAATCAATGCCCAATAACAAAATAATGCTTAGTAAACGACTCAAAAGTACGTCTTAAACATAATCAAAAGTAGTGCTCGAAAAGTAAACACATACGCCTACCCCTACGAGAAAACAAATTAATGCCCATATTAACGCTAACGCAACCACGCTACGACTACCACGACCACAACGATAAAACTACAACGCTTGATCTCTCTCGCGGTGATTTTTACCGTTTTCGCGTTTTTTTGTGTTTTTTATACTCTCTTCAGAGCGATATGTGCAGATATCGTCACATTGGTAACGAATTTATATATTTTGTCTTTCGCTTTGTAACCGCTTGGTAGCGGTTTAGAGTTGTTTCTAATTAGGGGTTTTTTCTGACTTGTTTACTTCTTGAAGCTGTACCGCGTGAGCGGTAATTGTCTCTTTTTTACTTTCTTTTTTTTTTTTTCTTTTTTCAAGCGAGTATAAATTAAGAATATCGCGTAATTAGATCGGTTCAGTACAGTTCAGTTTTTCTAGTTTCTACTTCATTGAATGGTCTGAACTCAGTGCAGCTTTTTGCTGCACTTAAGTTTTAATGGTTTCAATCTTGTTGAAGTGATTTCGATTTTAGAATGTTTTTTTAGTTTGGTTTAAACATGTAGTGTTTAGTTTCTGTTATTCTAGTGTAATGTTGCGCAGTTTTTTATCATCTTTTCGTTTCGCATTTCATTGTAAATATATTCATGATCACAAATTCGAACTCAATTTAAATTAAGTAACTGATTTATTAAACATTTAGTAAATGGTAAGTAATTCATTTTAGTTTATTTAAGTCAATTATAATTTAAGCGTTATCTTGGGGATTTCTACTTTATAAGTTAGAGCGCACGTTGCGTATTAAATCAGGCCAAAAATAGTATATAAGTAGAACTTTTACGAGATAGCGACATGATGACCCGGACGTCCAGTTATTTATAGCTGGAATCGAACACAGATACCTTCATTAAAATTTTTACGTTTTGTAGATGGTGACTTGAAAACAGAGTAAAATAAACCTTATTTAATAATATTATAAATTCGATAAACTTAAGGGCATTTATTTAACCCAGTCATCTGGTCTGTAAAGTTTTAAAAATGAGTTTAAAATTTCTAGTTGGAAAAACAACTAAGTAGTTCGAGTTTGTGAGAGATTTGTGTTGTTTTTTGCAAAAAGTAATTAGCTTTATTGTGTTGAATTTTATGTTAAAGTGGTTTGGGAAAAGCTAATGGACATGTGTTAGAACTAAAATGTATTTGTTGTGTAGATATTATTGCAATTCATTGTTGAAGCGTTTTTCAAAATGAGTTTTAAACTTGTACGAGCAAGTTTAAACAAAAGTTTGTCTTGTTTTCAAGTTGTTCCGCGTTTTGTCAAATTAATTAAATATCGTTCAATCGTTTTAAACATTTTATTAAAAATTAAAATGAAACTAAAGGCTTCTAATAATAAAACTTTCTTATAACAAAAAGAGTTTTAAACGTCTATAAAAGTTAGCAACTGTAAAGTTTAATTGTTTTGTTTTCAAACAATCGTTTAATTTGAACTATAATGGATAATAAACTTTTTAAACTGCATGTAAAAACATTGTTGTTTTTTCGTTCGTCCTTGTAAAAGTATTTGTATGAGGTTATTAAAACTTGTTTTCGAGTGCATAATCGGTTAATGAAGTGAAATTTCTTAAGTTTATTAAACTTAATTTAGTTTTATATTTAGCAACAATGTTATGTTCAAACTTTAAACTATAATATTTAAAGTTTTTTTTTACAATGACCTTGTTAATTGCTTGTAACAAACTTTATTGGCTTGTTTTTTGTTGTTATACACTTCAGCTTACTTATAAAAACACAATTTTAATAAGGTCATTTGAGCTATTAATATCTTATTCAACATTTAAACGCTAACAACAACTTTGTTTTTAACTTTCTTAGAATGTTAAAGTTTTATAAATTAGTATAAAGTTCAAGAGCTATATATTTTTACGAAACAAATTTAAGCTTTTGAAATGAATATAATTGTTTGTTTTGTCAACTAACTCATGTTGAATGTGAAATGTTTTTAATATACTAAGAGTTTTTATAATGAATAATTAGTTTAAACTGAAGCTATAAATGTTTTTTAAGTTTCTTATAAACATACTTAAAAGTACTTGAAAATACTTGAAATAGTATTTTCTTTATATTTTTGCTTGAACTTTAATTGCACTTTCGCACGAACGGCTCGAAAAACGAATCGGCGAGGAGCGGTAGAGGAGACTTATGAACGAGGTGAGGAACGAGGAGATGAAAGAGGAGATGTAGGAAGAGACGGATCAGAGGATTCCGTAGCGCCAAGAGACCGCTGGTTGAGGCAAGGAGACGGGTTCCGTAGGGCCAAGAGACCGCTTGTTGAGGCAAGGAGACGGGTTCCGTAGGGCCAAGAGACCGCTGGTTGAGGCAAGGAGACGGTTCCGTAGGGCCAAGAGACCGCTGGTTGAGGCAAGGAGACGGATTCCGTAGGGCCAAGAGACCGCTGGGTGAGGCAAGGAGACGGTTCCGTAGGGCCAAGAGACCGCTGGTTGAGGCAAGGAGACGGATTCCGTGGCGCCAAGAGACCGTTGGGTGAGGCGAGGAGACGGATCGGCGTGGACCGGTCAGACGACGAGGAGATGTGCAGGGGCGGAGCGAGTTCCGGCGGCGAGGAGATTTTTTGAACTGTCTACATTTTTCTGTTATTTAAGTCTTAATGTGTTCTAACCAACTCTTAAGTTTTATAAACGATGTTGATTTGATTGGTAAATGTTTTTAGCATATAAATATCTTCTAGCATTTAAGTTCTATTTTGATGTATATATATTTTTATTTTTTTTGTCAACCGATGGTTAAAAGCTTTAACAGTTACATTTAAACATTTTGACACTTAAACATAATTTTAACTGATTTCTAAGCATCTTCTTAACGTAACACTTGAAGTAAAGTTAAAAAAATTAAGAAAATACCCCACACCGAAGTTTTTTACACCGATTTTAATTAAGAGTGTCTTTTGTCTGTGTAATCGTTCTCTTGTCAGAATCTAAAAGTTTTCATCTAAAGTTTTTTTAAAGTTTTACGACTTGTTAGCAAAGTAAAGTTAATGTTTTTTCTAAACCGTAGCTGAAACTCCAATTTGACCGTTTTAGGAGTGAAAATGTAACCGCTTGGTAGCGGTTTAGAGTTGTTTCTAATTAGGGGTTTTTTCTGACTTGTTTACTTCTTGAAGCTGTACCGCGTGAGCGGTAATTGTCTCTTTTTTACTTTCTTTTTTTTTTTTCTTTTTTCAAGCGAGTATAAATTAAGAATATCGCGTAATTAGATCGGTTCAGTACAGTTCAGTTTTTCTAGTTTCTACTTCATTGAATGGTCTGAACTCAGTGCAGCTTTTTGCTGCACTTAAGTTTTAATGGTTTCAATCTTGTTGAAGTGATTTCGATTTTAGAATGTTTTTTTAGTTTGGTTTAAACATGTAGTGTTTAGTTTCTGTTATTCTAGTGTAATGTTGCGCAGTTTTTTATCATCTTTTCGTTTCGCATTTCATTGTAAATATATTCATGATCACAAATTCGAACTCAATTTAAATTAAGTAACTGATTTATTAAACATTTAGTAAATGGTAAGTAATTCATTTTAGTTTATTTAAGTCAATTATAATTTAAGCGTTATCTTGGGGATTTCTACTTTATAAGTTAGAGCGCACGTTGCGTATTAAATCAGGCCAAAAATAGTATATAAGTAGAACTTTTACGAGATAGCGACAGCTTTTCTTGTTTAGTATATATGTGCAGGTATGTGCAGATATCGTTACATTGGTAAAGAATTTATATATTTTTTCTTTCGCTTTTCTTGGTCTTGTATCTTTGTTTGAAAGTATCTCCTGTGGATCCTAATTACTGTTTTGTTGTTTTATTTGATGTTATTGTTGCTTTATACTATATATTATGTTTGAGACTAGACATTGATTGTTTAAAGGACAAGGTTTTTTACGCAATTACAAAGTTTGTCTTTTTTGGTGCTTTTATCGGTATTGTGTTTGTTTAATATTTTATTGTTGTGTGCTCCGTAACCCTATATATATATGTATATATATAGATAATGCTGTTTTTTCTTTGGTTGGAGAAACGCCGTTATAAATTCCACCAAAAGGTCGATCAGTATATAAATTTTTTCTCAAGTGAATATGTATAGTTCTATGTTTTAATAAAGCTATAAAACGGAAGAAAGTTATTCAAAAATCTGGTATAAAAAGGTTAATTGTAGAGAATGAGATGATTTAGCTTAATAAGTGTGACAGTAGTAACGAACTTGTTTTCCAAGAGGAGAGCTTCTCAATTTTAAGCCAGCTTAAAACTCTGTTCAGCTACTTATTCTGAAGGCTTTATGTATTTAACAATTAAAGCTTAGTTTATGTAAGCAAAACAAGTTCTTTTATTAGACTTGACTTATTTAAATTGTAATATCAAATAGTTTTAAATTATCTGTTTTCTTGTATAGTTAAAAAGTTTAATTTTATTGTTGTAAGTTTTTACCTTTAGTTCATTTTAGTATGATCTTAAATCTAAAAACTTTTGATAGTATCAGTAAACAGCATTAAAACTTAGTTAATTTTTAAGTTCTAATTTTACACTGGGCTAATAAGTATTTTTTACATTTTATAATAATTAAATGTTAATATATATATTTAACAGATAAATTTGATCATCTTGATAAGAAAACCACTAATTAAAGTTATCAAAAAGCTTCTTAAACTTTTTAGAAAAATGGTTCAAGTATTACATTTATTCGAAATGTTAAAAATTACTACGAAGAAATAACAATAAATGGAATTAAAAAAGTTGATAGCTATACTATTTGATACCAATTGCAAAACTTTTTATGTACTAATATAAATTGTCTTTTCTACAGATTGCTCGTTGAGTAATTGAGCGTTAGAACTTACATCTTATATAAATCGAAACAAATTAAATTTCAAGTAGCTAAACTGGAAATATATGCATCGGAATACTCGTAATTCCCACCCGATCAGTTGCAACCCTGATCAATTCCCACCTGATCAACTGCAACCCCAATATTAATAATTACCCTAAAAATCATTTCCCAACCGATCAACTCCCACCAAAATAAACCGTGGTATTTGCACGAAACGTTTTATTTTGCACAAGCCGTCAATTTAATACTAGTCGCAACTTTTGCAAAGGTGAAACTTTTGCACGATTAAAGTTTTTAAAACTAAAGTAAAACTGTACTTAAAAAATCTAATTAGACGGAACTGTAATTTCTCCAATCTAAATAAAAATAAATCGAATTCTATATCTTAATTTATATTGTACAAGTACTTAACCATATTAAGAACAAAAATAACAAAATTTATCGAAATTTATCCTCAAACTGAGAATAAAAAGTTGTTTGTTTCTGATTTATAGTTGATTATATGTAAAATGAAGATTGAGATATACTTGGAAATAACAAAAAAAAAAACTTAAACACATTTTAAAGAACTAATTTTTACTTTATTTTACTTGTCTTTACAAAATAACTTTTTTATTTTCACACTGATAGTCTTTATTTGTCTACTTTCGTGTCCAAGTATCCACACTAACTACTTGCAAAGATTTTTGAAGAGACTATAATAACTTTTTAAGTTATTATAACTATTAAATCTTTAATTTTTTTTAGATATTTCACTTAGAACAAAACTACAAAATTCTTAACATTACTTAACATTTAGCATTTATTCAAGTTTAAAGTTTAGAACTTGTCTATATATTTACAAAAAAACAGAAACATACAAACATAAAGTTTTTTCCAAAATCATAAAACATTTGTTTGTTTCATTCTTTAATTTTTTTCAACAGAAATAAGTTCAAAGATAACTTTGACTTATATAAATTTATTGTTAAACTTTTATTGCGTTACGCCGTTCATCAGTTCATCAGACGCTAAAAAAAGCTGAAAATAAAAGTATACAGGTCGATGAATTGGGAAATAAAAGTACACACATAAAAGAAAAATAAAATTTACATTTAAAATATGACTTTTAATTAATATGTAGTTTACAAAAGTTAAATTAGTTTAAAATAAAATATAGGTAAGTTTAGTTTAAATAATTTATTAACTATAGATTTTATATATTTTGATAATCTATTTACTAAGCATTTAATATATTAAGCTTTGGAAAAAATGTAAATACTAAGATTTATAGGGGATTTTTAGAAAACAAAAATGGTCTTTTTACGTGAAGGTTGTACCTTTAAAACAAAATCTTTACACAATACAAACATAAATACAATGTAATAATCAAATTAAAAAGAATAAAATAAACTAAGTTAATGCGATAAAAAATAAACTAAAAGTATTCCTTAGGGCAGGGGTCGGCAGACAGTTGGTGGTCGCGGGCCAAATTTCAAGTTTACAAAGTTTTCGCGGATCTCACCCTTGTGGAAAATGCTTATTGTGCAACCGAGGGGGAGTAGGCGGAATGGTGAAAAAAACTAACTTAATAAAATCAAAAAGTGGTAAAACAATTGAATTAAAAAAGAATTTGAATTGCAAAATTTTTGGGATTTATGCGGCAAAGTGCAATATCTGTGGTGAGCACTATGTGGGACAGACAATTACGTCTTTTTCCCAAAGATGGTGCTCTCACAGACATAACTGGAAGAACATGACCACCAGCGAGACAAATGATCGAGCTGCACTCAAACTTCACTACGCCAACAAGCATCCAACATCGAACAAAACCTTTGAAGAAGCATATTCAATCACTTTTACAGACTCAACAAGCAACCATACGAACTTAGATTATTTAGAGAGTAAATGGGTTAATTTATTACAAGCAAGTATAAACATAAATAAAACAATACTGCCTTTTTATAGATAATAGCAAACTTATAAAATCAATAATTTTACAGTAATCGGTTTTTAATAAGATAGTTTCACAAAGAATATTTTTTGTTTCACAATAGTTTTTAACCGTTTGTTTATTTGATAAAATGTTTACCTTAAAAAACAATATATTAGAAAAAATAATTTGCTGCTGAAACAAGTTAATTTAATTCTTTATATAATTTTTGTATTATTATCTTATTTAGATTTAAGTTTCGTTTCAAAATAGTTATTTTTATTCAGGGATTAAACTATTTCTTTAAGATAAAAAGTTTGTAAGATACAGCTTGTTATTAATAAAAGTTTTTATAATTACTTTAAGTATTGTTTGGGAAAAGTTTTTATTTTTATTTATATTTCGCCGATAGCAGTAACTATTTATTAACAATAACTAACATCAAACAGTTCCTTACTAAGATAGTTTTAATTTAAAGTTTATATTGGTAAAGTGTTTGTTTTTACATTCATTTCATTTGGATTTACTTTTACTTACAAAAATATTATTACAATGTAAAAATCGTCTAGCTTTTAAATTTTTAGTTTTATGCACAGTTTTGAACTACTACGTCATAATATATTTTTTAACTTTTATTTATTTTTTTGTTGCATGAATGTGTTTAGTTCTACTAGTTTTAAAGTTTCACTGATGAAGGACGGTTGTTCGAAATTAATTTGAAGAAAACGTGCAATAAACTGGTAGATTTTTAAACCATCGTTAATTTATTTTTTGTAATTCTTCAAATAGTGATAGTCTGAGTGTGTGGTAATATTTAGTTGTTTATTTGCTTGAATTTGAACTACTTTGATTAATAACGTACAAACTTAATAAATTTACCATCCCTAAATCTAGTTAATATTAAATAGGTAGCTCAAAAAAGCAGCAATTTTGTATATTAATATGCTAGGCATAAAAATTAACTTAGTTTGACAAAACCAATGTTTGAACAATGAAAATGAATACCTAACAAAAACTATATTAATTTATGTCATATATATTGTTTTAAATGTGTCTGTACAAATTTAGGTACTACATGTAAAAACAACAATGTTAGAAAATTATGCATAAATTAAAGTTAAACTAACTAAAGTATTAAATAAAAAGTGGTTTAAAATATGAGCATCTTTTTGAGTTGGTGTGTATAGAAAATAATTAAAAGTGCATGGAGAACTTCTAAAAAATTAAAATGTGTCAAAACAAAAATCAAATAAACATTATTTTCTATTACTATGGTATTTTAAATATTGTTACACTAAAATATAACATTTACAAATAAGAAATTTTAAAAGAAACTGAGGTATTAAAAATATTGAAAAAGAATATCTAAGATATAAAAAAACGATACTTTAGTTAATTACTGTGCAATACTCTTGCATAAAATGGAAAACATTTGCATTTAGTTATTTAATAAATAGGTATTATATAACTAACTTATTAAATCCAAGCACTCTTTACACTCTTTTTTCAGATTTTTACTTGTTGTTGTAAAAAGAAGTTACTATGAAACTGAGAAAAATATCCTGTTAGGATGCTAATCTGTCTTTTTCACATTTTTAAACAAAAGCAGTAATTTCTTCTAATTATTTTAAAATATTATACAGAGATTTAAAACCAAACTAATCAAATTAAATCGAATTACCGTAAAAAATTTAACTTGAAATATATTTTTGCTCAGCGGGCCACATTTACATGCTCGCGGGCCGCATTCCATTCAAATAAATAACGTGCTCGCGGGCCGCAGATTTACCCTTTGCGGGCCGCAGTTTGCCGACCCCTGCCTTAGGGTAATGTGGGCATTGCGTGACTAGTTCATTTCTCTTATTAAGGATTTTTCTTTGGTTAGCGTTTGTTATAAACAGTCTTTCAAGGTTACATAGTGAGCACATGAAGTTTGGTTTGAATCTGCTTTTTGTCTGTCTGAGAATTTTCCATTCAATAGTGAATTTTTCGCCTTTTTCATATAATTTCCACATGTAGTTGGCGAGTTGTGTACAGTTGGCGGGCTTCTTCTTGTTGGATTTTGGAAATGATACTCTATGCTCGTACAATCTATTTTTGAATGCTCTTCGGGTTGATCCAATATATGACATTCTCTCATTTTTCTCAGATGAGACAATTGCTTCGTAGATTTCATTTTCTAATTTACATTTATTCATTACTGGACATTGCACTCTGTTTTTGCAGTTACATAGCTTCGGTTCTATTGGTGGTTTTTCTAGCAGCTTCTTATTATGTCCACTAATTAATGCTTTTTTGTTTGGGGAATAACAGTATGATATCTTGGTGGAACTTCTATTGAAGATTTTGTGTAGTTCTGTTGATTCTGGGAAGTGCTTGTCAAGCAGTTTTAAAAAGAGGTTTCCAAATTTAGTTTTCACTTATTCGCAGAAAGGTGGGTTGTAAAAAATACATTTTCTTTTTCTGTTTTTTGCTTTGTTGTTATCAATTGTTGGATTATATTCGAGCTTATGATGGAAGTTGCTTTTGCTTAAAGCGTTTTGGTAGATTGGTTTCGCGTTATCAAATGATACCTTGCTTTTCGTTAGTTTTGAAATTTTATTTTCGATAATTTTTGGGATATAATAATAATAACTTTGACTTACTTAAACATAGAAAGACAAAATAAAATAAATATATGGACAAAAACACGAATCACGGTTGGCAATGGTGTTTAATTGTATCTTTTAAAAACTATTTATACAAATCTCAATAATTGCATTTGATATTTCTTAAAACATATTTTTTGATTAAAAAATTTGTTGTTTTACAATAATAAATAGCAGTTTGATAGTTTTTATAGAAGTTGGATTTTTTTTGATAAAACTAATTTAACCGAGCACAATGTAACCTAGACAAAAAAACGGAGCAAAACTTTAAAAAAACACGATGGGAATTTATTCAAAAAACAAAATGAAGAGAATAAAAACCGCCTCACTTATGGTGAGATTGTATGTATAAGATTAAAGTAATCTTAAATTTTCTTGATTTATCGTCTTTTTCTTTAAAGATTACATATATAAGTTATCAGAGAGTTAAGCAGGTTTTATTTATAATTGCACAACGAGACTCTTGACTCTTAACTTAAACGCCATCTATATTAATGAATAGTTAAAAATTCCACGAAGAGTCTATCAAATATTTGATTTCGTTCTTTAGCTAATTATGAACTTCGGACATCAATAAAATTTTACGGACAATAAAAAAACGCCACGAACAGTTGGTGTATAACTTTGATTGCACTTGTACGACTATTTTATTTTTATTTTACCACTTCTCGCACTGATCAAGACCTGAATTCAAAATAACCACGACTAACCACGGCTTATTAACAATACAAAGCCATAGAAAGTTTAAACAAGCTTCTGAAGTCTGAAGTGATATTGATAACATTTTTAAATATATAATAACGTTTGCAAATTGTAGATCACTTTAAAGATAAAGTTATTAGAATAACTAAAAAAATCATAAAACATTTTATTAAAAATAAAATTTCATCGCTAACTTTTAAATCAATGCATGTAATTAAAATAAACTAAAAACTGAAAAATAAACTTAAAGTTTATAGATATAATCCTCTGCTATTTTATTTATGACTGATAACATGTTGTGTCGGTAAGATATGATATTCAGCTCGGGATTATTTGCTCGAGTATGTTTATTAGCTTCCACAGCCTTACTTGCAGTATGCGCAGGCGTAAAGTTCAAAGTAACTGATAAAGGCTTTAATTTCTAGCTACTAATACTCATATTCGGTATCAGAGATTAGTACTACCAATAAAGATAAACTAGATATTATTCACTTAAATGTAAAAAATTAATGATTAAGCACACAATTTTTGTTACTTAATGTAAACAAATAACGATTTGAAAAGAAGTCTCACAGTTTATAAAGATTTAGAGTTAGGTCGCTTAAATGGGCGTTCATGGATTTGGGTAACTTTTGTTTCTCTATAGCTCGTTCTGAAATCAATGCTCAAATTTGAAGGAATAATTACTTTATAGACAACGACTTGAAAATGCTTTGTTTGAGCAACATAATTTACTCATTAATCAAAACTAGGTTGTTTAATATATCGAACAGCAGCAAAAGTGAATTTTGTCAAATATATTTCAAAAACTTTAGCAAAATGAACAAACTTTAAAGAGCTTGCAAAATTTTTTAGACCAAAATTGCCGTAAAATCTCGATCACGGTTTTAACTAGTGAAGTCTCTTTCACCGTTTGAATGGAATGCTATTCGACGAAGCTATAAAGCATGCAAACACACTTACTTTGGAATCTTAATAACTTTGACTACTAAGAAAATTTAAAACTGACATACTTTCAATCCGTGCTCGGGGTTTTTATAATGCTACGCTACAGTAAAAACAACTCTACTTTTTTATAATTCTCTCGGCAAACAAGCAGGTTATGCTTACACCACCACTTACTAGTCCTTTAAACTTCTTTGTTTTATGAAGAGGCAAGCCGACATCGAATCTTACCTCTGCTTAACGGGTTGTTTCTTTTATTTTTTAACTTTCTTTAGTACACTGAGTATTGGACTGAATCTCTGACAAAAAGAAATATGTAAAAAACCAGGGAACGGGTCAGAAAACCACGGGTGCCACTTTAGCACAGAGTGACACTTTAGCACAGAGTGACACTATAGCACGGGGTGACACTTTAGCACAGAGTGACACTTAAGCGCAGCGTCACTTTAGTACGAAATGACACTTTAGCATGGAGTGACACTTTAGCACGGCGTCACTTTAGCACGTAGTGACACTTTATCACGGAGTGACATATTAGCACGGCGTCACTTTAGCACAGGGTGACACTTTAGCACGGAGCGACACTTTAGGCACTCTTTTTTATGCGTACATACATTAAAGTTAAACAAACTATGCAACATGTAGAATAAAAGTTAAAAAGTTAAAGTTTTAACTAAAAACCTATCTTATCTTTTTAAAATAATATTAAAGCAGATTAACAAATTTTATTAACTTATTTACCAAAACATTTTAACGAAGGCATTTTCAAAACTTTTAGTTTTATGTTTTCAACATTAAACTAATTGTATAAACCTAGCCACATAAATAAGCTCAAGGCTTTTTATACCATTTTAATGAGCTTAAATTCATTTTAGTTAATAAATATATATATTAATAAATACTGATAAGGAAACTGCCTTCGTTTTTAAAACACCGATAACTAAAAACATTAAAATTCATATATGTTTGAATATCGCAATACAAAAAGATGTTAAGTACTTCTACATCTAAGTGTATCGCAAATTTTAGTACGAATGTATGTGTTATAAGATTTATGTCTAGACTACTGCAAAGGTGAATAAATTTATTTTACATTTTTTATCTATATAGCTTTTTTATTCTTTTAGAACTTTAATAAACATCATAACTAAAAGTTTTACTAGCAAAACTTTTTTTTTGATTTTTTAAAACGATAATTTTAAAAGTTTTAGGATTCATGTTTTCATTTTTTAGTTTTTAAGCTTGATAAATATAAAAAACTTGAACATCATTTATAGGTACAGTCTAAAAAATCTAATGACATAAAATTACTGACATTAATAAAAATAATTTACGGCTAAAGAAGTTTTCTTAACACTAAAATACAAATAAACAAACGTTAATTTGATCGGTCTACTTATAAAAAAAAAAATATTTTAAAACAAAACTATATTGTAGAAACTTGAGACAAATCTAACTGTGAACTGAATAAAAAGAATCAGAAAGGCTATATAGCTTAGAAATAACTATCAAATGAAATATAAACCAAACTATTTATTCACAAAGATTTTATCATTCACTTGGACTTGAGATCATCAATGTAATAAACGGCATTACAATATAATTGCGTGAAAACTGAAAAAAGAATAAAAAATCATTTAAACTATTTTGTTGAAAATGTTATTTTATTTGCTTAGTACAAACTGTTTTGTTGCTGAAGTTACATCAAAGGTCATATTTCTTTTTCTGGCTGTAAGATGCAAAAATTACAGAATTAAAGAGTATTTAATACTAAATAAACTTTTAATTAAACTTAGATTTAAATGTCACTATGTCACTTATTTAGGTAAGTTTCCGGTTATTAAATCTTAAGTTTGGGAAATGTTGTTATACATAATATTTTTAGTACACACAAAGTTAAAAAAGCATTTGAAGTTTAGGCATTACGTTTAAAATTCATCCCTCGTATGTTTATTTTATAGTTTGGATGAGTTCTACCGTCTCAAGTGTTAAAGAATAAATTACAATCGCCGGGGAAGTCCCTTTCAATAGAATTTATTTTTATCTTGAATAGCTCTATTTATAAAAGGAGCGAAAAACAGGTGCGTTTAGTTACAAAACTTAATATAGCATTTATAGTTTCTACAAACATGAGTCAATAATTTTTGTCTAGCTTTGTAGAAGTACAAGGAACTACTAAGTCCTTGCAAGAAGTGATAGGACAAATAATATCGCGGAAGCAGCTCACCAAGCATTGTACTCTGTACTCAACGGTAACCACCCTAATATTTGAAGTTTCGTTGATGTATTGAAAATCACCCAAAATTCTCGAGATTTGGGTGTCGAGCACCTTTTGGCAGGGATACAACCAGATCCTAAAAGAATAAGGTTCCGGCAAGCGGACGAACGGGTGTTTCATCTTGTTTAAAATTTTAATGAAAATGATAACATACTGGAATTCATACGCGGAAAACAGTATAATTTGAGTATGGATTAATAACGTTTTGTAAATTTCTTTTTTGTTCGTTCTTTATATAAAGTTTAAAACTAACTTTTGTTTTACATTAATAAAGCATTTAATCCAACCTTGTCAACCAAGCAATAATATTTTATTGTGTGTATAAAAATTGTATAATTTTCAGAACTTTAGTTTAAGTATTTAATTGTTCAATTACCAGTTATTTACTAAATTTTTGGTATTAAGTATAGTACTTCTGAAAAACTATAGCCTACTAAAGATGTTAACACTTATTACTACCTACGAATGATTTCTCTAATTATAAATCTTAATTAATTTTAAAAGGCTACCAAGCTTTGTCTTAAATTTACTCCTTGCATAATTATAATTTATATAGAAATAACTTTGGTAGATATACTTCCCTTTAATTTCACAGTTTAAAGTGCCTAAAATTCTTAATCAACAGGGTGCTGAATAAGTAAAGTTAAGTTTTAAACATTTTAACAAATATATTCTTAATTACTACTTAATTTAATTGCAAAAAAGTACCGAATGTACTAACGTGAATATGCGCTAAAAAGTCACTCTGTGCTAAAGTGACGCCGTGCTAAAGTGTCACTCCGTGCTAAAGTGACACTCTGTGCTAAAGTGTCACCCCGTGCTAAAGTGTCGACCCGTGCTAAAGTGACGCTGTGATTTTCTGACACCTACCCAAAAAACCAATGTAGAGCTTGCATACATAATATCAAATACAAAATGTTTAAATTTGAAATGAATGGCCGTGTTATAAAATCTATTTAATAATTCATTTTAGTGCAAAAAAAAACTATTGTACAAAGTGATGTATAAGGTTTAACAAAAAAAAAAAACATATTGTCTAAAGTTAAGTACAAAGAATGTACAATACATTTTGTTATAACTCTTATTGTTAAAAGTAAACCTTGACCTACAAGCTCGAAACGAAAAACAAAAATTAATGTATAACACATGTATCAAAATAACATAAAAAATGTCTTGGCCGTGGTATTTAAATTCGTTAATATTTTTTTAATTGCAATAAATATTTTTAAAAATTGACGAATTATTCTTATTGTAAAAAGTAAACTTTTATTAACGTCAAAACTACAATATAAGTTTTAACATTTGAAAAATGTGTACTATAATATATTTACTTACCATAAAAAAAAACAACACGCATAATCAAGTGTAAAATTATAAATTAAATAAATCTTAATGCTAAAGAAACCTTATTTTTCAATGTTAAAAGTTATTAGATTTACAATCATAGTAAAATATACCAACGATAAAAACTAACACTAGTGAATTAAACTTTTAAAGTATTAAGAAAACGATTACTATAAAACTACAAAATATAAAAAATTAAAAAGTCAAGTCTGATAAACTCTTGAAGTTATAGGACATGACCATTGAGAGTACATAAAAGCGTTGTTCTCTCTCCGGGTTTCAAGTATGCCTCAGTAAATGTTTACTACTGTCGTAATAAGGCCCGCTTCTCGGACTGAAACTTCCAACTGCTGTATAATGGCGTTGATACACCAACATTCAATTCATTTTATCGAAAAAAATGGTACGAACAAGCGTGCACAATTTAGCGAAGAAGAAAAAGAAGACAAAGTTTGTGGTTCTACATTTCTTCTATATGCTGTATCTGACACTGTGATGAAGCGGTTAGTACGGCATATAAAGCTCGATGTCGTTTGTTTGTTTCGTGAAGTTAGATTCTGTCTGGCAATTGCTAAGCATCTCAAATTTGTAAGAACCTATTACCTCGTCATAAAAATGATAAGTGGAAGTAGGCTCAAGAGCATTAGTATTTAAACATTGTTTAGCGTAATGATTCATTACTAATCTGGTTATAATTTCGTTAACAATAACATATAAAGTAATACTTTTTGTTTGAATCAATTACGATTTATAAGTTTCGCTGTAAGGGAGTAAAACAGAGCCGCGTAAAATTTTCTCGGGCCACTAAATTTTTAGCTATAAAAAAAAAAACATGAGTTTATTCAAAGCACCAGATAAAATTTATTTACAGTCAACATTTATAGAATAAAAACACAAATCGCTAATCGTTTACGGACATTAATGTAAATTTATATTTAACATTTCGATAAACAATTCATTAGCGTTATTGAACAAACATAGAAAAAAAAATCTGTATGCGGAAATTTCCTTTTTGGTTAACTTTTTCAAGCTCAAAAATAGATATATATATATTTCAATTTAACTGCAGGGCTCTTATATAATTTCGGTTGTTATTAAAATTAATTCGAACTTGCGTTTATTTATATCTTTGACTATAAAACTTGTGTTTGAGTTTAATGTGTTGGTTTTCCTAAAAGCATTTCTTCTAGAAGCGATTGTTTGTCGATTTAGTTAAAACAGTTTTTAAATATTATTAACCGCTAACTTTAAATAAACTCAATTTATTTTGGTCAAGAAACTGATTACAAATAGGCTTAAAATGATAACTTGTTGAAATGTTATGTTCGCGATGTCAACAAGAAGTTAGTTTGATTTTAAAAGCTTATCCCGATTTAAAACTCGAAACTTTTGAATAAAGATCAATTTCTTAGAATATTTTTAATTATAGATCTCCCATTGTGTTATTGTTGAAACAATTTTTCAATGAAACAGAAAATGAACTTAAGTTAAACTTTTGGTTGAAGTTAAAATGTTACTTTAAAAAGTTTTCAGAGTTAAAACAGAATTTTTGAGACTTTTAACTATGTTGCTTTGCAAACCCTTCTTTTTATTTGAAGTTGATGCAACTTCATTAATTTATGATAATAAATGAAACATTGACTTAATATTTATTAAGTTTTTAGTTTGATTGTGTTTAATTTTTTTTTTACTATTTACGTGGCGATCTTAATATAAGTTGTATATAAAATTTTTAACTCATTTGATTGCGTTTTATTTGTAAGCACACATGCGTTGTCTCGTTCTGAATAGATTTATAAAACACGTGAAAAAACGCGGAAACGGTATAAAAAGCCGAACACAGCGAGAGAAGCGTCGTAGTTGGTTATTGGCCGTTGATTTATATTCGCGTATTTTTGAGGAGAACGCTTGTCTACGTAAAGTCCCATTAATGATTTTTTGTTCATTGAGTCGCTTTTCTTTTTCTAGCGTTCTTTTCTAAGGTTGTAGTTTGTTTATACTGTAAAATAAATTGTGAGTATTAAATCGCATTTATTTATTAACTACAATTTAATCTAGTTAATCTTCAAGGTGGTATTTCTAATACTTATTTAGTAAGCTAGATTATAAAAAGGTTTTATAAATTAGGATTAAGTTAATAGATACTTAGATTTACTTAGAATACTTAATTTGTCTTTATTAGTGTTTTAAATAAAAAAGTTTTTTTTATTTAACAAAAAAATCTACAAATTTATTAGTAAACGTTATATTGCCTAGAGTACTTTCAAAATCTTCTTCAGTAGACAATTAGAACTGATTAATTCAAAATTTTCTTGCATATAAAAGTTTAAAAAAGGATATTATTACGTAACTATAAATCAAGTTTTAAGGTAAACTTTGTTTTAAAAGTCTGTCTTTAAAAGTTTTTCAAATAGTAAATCTTATTAGTATCTCTAGTTTAAACTCGCAAAAACTAAATGAAATAAAATTAAAAAAAAAAAATATGAAATCAAATCAAAGACAAAGGACTAAAAGAAATTAAATTGTTAAACTTTGATGTGTTTGATTTAATGTTTTATAATACTTTAAAATGTAAAATCAAACTAAATAAATAAAAATAGTAATAAAAATAGTAATCGAGCTTATTGTTGGTTGAAGATAAAAAATCAAAAATAAATAGAGTAAATAATCATAATAAATAAGTCGATAAAAGTAGTAAGGTGTATAACCTTAACTTGTTAAGTTATTAAGAAATGTATAATCAAAAAACTTTATAAATATTAAAACATGTTAAATAATAGTAACCTAGTCAATTATCTGTAAAGTGATAATATAGTTTTGTTTATATTTATTGTTGCTTCGAGTTTATTGATCCATTTACTTTCTAAAAAATTTAAGTCTGAATAATTTTTAGTGGTGTCTACAAAGATAATTGAAAAAGCTTCTTTTAAATCTTTTTTTTGATGTTTTGTGTTTTTTGGCATAATGTATTTTAAGTGCTGCTCTATCACTAACATCATCTGTGGTTGTACTCTTCCAGATGTGTCTTTGAGAGCACCATCTTTGCGAAAAGGACGTGATTGTCTGGCCGACATAGAACTGAAACCAGAGGAGGTTGGCATGCCAACTTCCAAGGGTTTGTTTAGGAGGGTAGGAGGGTCAATGGTTGACTCATGGCTAAGAGATCTTTGGCTCTGAATGCGAGCACTCTTAGCCCGAGTTTGAATCCTAGTGTCTGGAAGACACTCTGGATTTGGACTGACCCGTGACATAGTTTAAATTTACTTTAATAAAAATTATTTAATAATATAAAATACAAAGCAGTTGGGATAAATTTATACACTAAAAACTTAATAGTAAACCAATTTGTAACAAAATATAAAAAACTTAAAATGAATAAAGTAGTTAAAATTAGACAAAAATTACAATAAAAAACTCAGGTATGAAAAAATCAATAAAATTTTATAAACTGTTATAAAATTTTATACAATGTTAACAAAATTCAAGAAAATACTTAAATTTGTCTAAAAACAATTTAAGTATCTTGCTTATAAAAAAAGTCAATAAAATTAGTCACTAGCACACAGGAAAAGGTGATTCTACTGGAAGACAATAAACTTCACTCCAATTCTTTCCTCAGAACTCAGACTACTCTCTCTAACAATGCCCCAAGCTTACAATAGTC
>NW_028140267.1:0-31299 GCF_965202585.1 Thalia democratica | reverse complement strand
TCAATTGATAAGGTTTTATGAACTAATAAATTTTCCAAGTTGAAACATATCGTAACAATATTCTTATTTTTAGTAGAAATTATATTTAGGAATAAATATAAAGTAAAAATTATACATATGATAATTTTAGACTAAAACTTAAGACAATTTTTTTCTAGTTTTAATTGTTATGTATAAAGTTTCATCTTTTAAAAAACCACTTTAATCACATTTAAAGGTGTATGTGGTATTGATTTTTTTACTAATTTAACTAAAACAAAAATAAAGTTCAAATAACATTATTTTCTTAGTTTACAGTTAAATCTCAATTAAGGATGTTAGTTGTTATTTAAATATTTTAATTTTTTTAAAGTTACTCTAATTTATAGCAGGTTTGTTTACTTTTTTTTTATTTGTATGCTTGATGTGTTAAATTAGATATTTAAAATGCATAATAAGAAACTTTTGTAGTGTGTTAAAATATCACAATTTTTTATGTAGTACAAATATTTTTATTGACTGTACAACAGACTTTATTGAAAGTGTAGGTAAGGGTTTCAAAAGTTGGCAAAGTGGCCTCATTAGGGGTCATTGCGGATACTTAGTGGACAATGAGCAGCAAAGGGGCCATGAAATCAAAAGTTGAAACTTAGAAACTTACAATAGATTATGGAGATGTTGATGAAGAGTAAAAAAAGGTCTTAAGTGTTTTTAATGGTAGAATTTAAATTCTTACTATAGACTAAACGTTCTGTAGCTGTTGATGAAGATCAACAAAAAATTAAAACAATAAATAAACAAAAGGTCTAAGGTGTTTTTAATGGTAGTTTTTTGATTATTCTTGTTGATAGAGGCCATAGCATGTTTAATGTCTTTAAGGCGGGCCATTTGAAAAAAAGTTTGGGAAACCCTGGTGTAGATGTATTTTAAAAAAATTCACCATTAAATTATTTTATTATTAATGAACATGTAGATGTAAAGTAAATTATAAAGTTTTGATACACCTTTATTTTTCTGATTTTTCTTTTATAAATTAGATAAGTATTGAATTATTACTACAACAAAAAAAAGTGGTTTGTATTGGTGATCACTTAAAAATTGCCCATTTTACCTTATAAAAAAAGTTACAGCAAATTATGGCTATTATAAACATAATTTAAAAACTTCGAACTGGTTAAAACTATTTAAAAATTTTCCTAAATCTCTTACTAGATATTTAGATTTAAATATTGTTTGAATTTAACATTGTCTTGATGTTCAGTCATTATTTAACTGTTGAATTTTTTTTAAACTAATGTAGCCTGATTAAAGTACTGTTTTAACTTTGAGCTCAAATTTTTAATAAAAGTTGGTTTTTTTCATTAATTCTAGAATAATTTAAGCTAGGTCAGTTTTTATAACTCACGTAGCTAATTTCTTTTGAACAAAAAGTGCAATAACACAACTAGTATGCATACTAATTTTTTTGCTCAAAAATGTTTTGGTTCAATGACCTGGATAGCAAAAAGACCTCTCGGTCATCGAGTTGCATACCCAAACTTAATCAATATTATAATGAGCTAAAAATGAAAAAAATGAAAAATTTAAACTCTAAAACGAAAAGCTCTATAAAAAGAGACTCTATTAAACTTTACAACATTAAATATTTTTCTTGAGAAAAATAAATAGAAAAAAAAAAGAATTTTCCAAAAAATTAAAGAATTTTTACACACACATATATCTAACACTATATACACATAAATATATATCTAACTTTACGTTAAAAGGTTAAGTTTTTATCTGAAATTTCAATTTTAAAATTAATCCAGAACTTTGCAAATAAATTACCCTGTTATATAATTTAAAAAGAAAAAAAATATATATATATTAAGTTATTTCCTTTTTTTATGTGTGTTTAAGAATTTCGACTCTACTACCAACTTATTTTAACCTATCAAAAAGTAAGTAACAGTAAAATATAACTATAACATTGAAGAAAAAATAAATAAAAATAACGTAAAACTGCAATATTCAAACAAAGTAAAATAAAGCTGTATCCATAAAAAAATTGCTTAAACTAGATAAAAAGTATAGAATAAATATATCATTTTAATTAAGTATTTTGTGCTAAAAAGGTCTTTTTTTTTTTCTTTTGATAACTCAAGTTGAAAATAAAAATATTTCACATTTGAATAGCTACATAAACTATTGTAAAATTTTTTTTTTTATAGAATATTAAAGAAGTGATTTTTACAATAACTGAACTTAACTTTTATAAATAAAAACATGAAGATACGTTACAAAAAAAAAAAAAAAAAAAACAATAATAATTTTAACAACAATGATATTAACAACAACAAATTTCTTTCCACTAAATCAATCAAAAAAAAAAAAAAAAAAAAAACTCTTTTCTCTTTGAAAAACTTGTCTAAGTCTTAACTGAAATAATAGAAAGAAAACACCATTTGTAAACATAAAAAAGAATAATTTTACTTTGCTCAAAAAGAGATTTTTCTTCAATATAAATTTGCTTGAAACAGTTATCTCAGCTTGCTTTTTAAATACTTTATTTTCTGCTAAAATATAAACATCTATAACTATTCTTTTTACATTTTCATGCAATAAAAAATATAAAATAATAAAGTATATATTAAAAAAAGTGTCTTAAGGAATAGTCTTAAAAATAACTGGACAGAAAATGCTAAAATCTCAACTAAACCAAAGTTAATGTAACCAAACAAATCTACTTTCCAACAAAAAATTAAAAAATAAACAAAAAATTGGATATTAAATGAATTACTAAATAGTTAACTTTAACTACAATCTTAGAAATATTTAGATAGAAAATGATAAAATCCAGTCTAAACCAATGTTACTGTGACCAAACAAACCAACTTTCGGACAAAAAAAAACTAAAATATAAAAAAAAATTAGGATATCAAATGACAAGTACTATTAACTCCTTAAACAAAGTAAATAGGGAGTAGGAATGATCACTAATGACCTTGAGAATTACTATTTAAAAGATAACTTTTAAGTTCATGCTGGAACTTTCCAAAATGACTTATACTTTTTAAACTTAATGGCAACTTAGTCCACAACTTACTACCTTGGAAGGATAGTGATTTATGACCTATTTTGCTGTTGAATCTAGGTAGGAAAAAATTTGTTTCTGAAGACCTGGTATGATAATTATGTACATTTTTTACACTTTTATAGTAATTTTTAAAGTTATCTGGTAACAAATTGTTGTTAAACTTAAACATAAAAAGACCTAATTCATATAAATACAGACTCTCAACATTTAATATTTTTTTCTGAGATTTTAATTCTCTTACACTGTCATCATATTTCTTATAATGTATGCATCTAAGTGCTCTGTTTATGAGAACATTAATATCATTTATACATTTTTTATTTGCTCTTCCCCAGCACAACAAGCCATATCTAACATTGCTCATAAGCAAAGAATTAAAGATCAAATATAATGCTTTTTCATTTAAGAAGTGTCTGGTTTTATATAATATACCCAATGTTTTTTGTAATTTTGTTTTTATAGTTTCTATATGTTCTGACCATTTTAAATTTCTGTCTATAATTATTCCCAAATATTTATAGCTATTTGTGTTTGATATAACTGTTTTACCCATTTTTACATTAGGATCTTTATTTTTCCAAAAAATATTTTTTGATTGGTATAAAATCATGCTTCTGGTTTTATTAACATTTAATTTAAGTTTATTTTCCATTAGCCAATCTGATACCTTTTTAAGTTCTATGTTAAAATTTTTACTGTCATTTAGATATGTGTCTTTTGTATATGTTTTGTACAACATTGTGTCATCTGCGAAGTTGAGGATGTTAAGACCAGTGTTGTTTTGTAGGTCATTTATATGTATTAAGAATAATAACGGCCCTAATACTGACCCCTGTGGAACCCCAATTTCACATTCTTTACAGGTTGACTCATATCCTCCAAAGCTAACAAATTGTTTCCTTCCATCTAGATATGAGCTGATTAACAGATACATATTTCCTCTCACACCATAACTTTCCAACTTTCTTAGTAAAATATTTCGATCTACACTGTCAAACGCTTTACTTAAATCCAAAAAGACTGCACAAACTGCGTTTCCTTTATCAAAATTTGACATAACCCCTTCAACAAATTCAGACAAAGCTAAAGTGGTGGAATGATTCTGTCGAAAGCCAAACTGAGAATTGTTTAAAACATTATTTTTAGAAAAAAAACTGTACAGGCGACCATAGATTACTTTTTCGATTATTTTATTTAAATTAGATAGAAGTGAAATGGGTCTATAATTTCCTGGTAAAGTTTTTAATCCTGATTTAAAAATTGGTATTACTTTTGAAAGTTTTAGGCTACTTGGATAAACACCTTCATAAAATGCTTGGTTAATTAATTTGCTTAGTAATGGGGATATAAGATTGTTTACTTTCTTAAGGATCTTTACAGATATACAATCTTCACCACTGGCTTTGTTTGGATCTAAACTCTTGATAGTATTATATACTTCAGTTTCTGTTACATCTAACCAAAAGAAACTGTTACTAACATTTTTTATTTTATTAGCTGAGTTCAGAGTATCCCTTTTTTTGTACAGGTCTGTAAGCCAATATTTGCAAAATGAGTATTTAATTTATCAACTATTTCAACTGGTTTGGTATAAGAATTTTCATTTATATCTAGCTGGTGTGGAAATTGGTTTTCTTGTTTTTTTCTATGGGTTATACTATTTATTATTCTCCAAATTTTGGATGTATTTTTTTCAGAGATTTTAAGCTTGTTTTCATAGTATGCCTTTTTTGATATTGTTTTAATTTTTGTAAGTTTGTTTCTGTATTTTTTGTATTCTTGAACTTTAATTGGATTATTAAAATTATCTTTGCAGATACTTTTGTATAATTTATTTTTTTGTTTTATGGATTTCAATATTGCTTTAGTTATCCAAGGTTTTGATTTTAATTTTAGTTTAGCTTTAGATAATTTTTTATTTGGAACATTTTTGTAAGTTAAATCTTTAATTTTTCTTATTAGGTTATTAAATTTTGTGTCAATAGAACTTTCAGATTGAATTAAATTGTTAGTTTCATGTATGCTAAAAATAAGTGAAGCATCTGCTATAAGTTTTTTGGTATTGATTTTTGAGAAGTCTTGAAAGTATTGGTTTTTATTTTTAAAATCATTTTTCATTAGGTTGCAATTTTTAAGTTTTATAAAAAGGGGAAAGTGATCTGATATATCTGACATAAGCACTTGGCACTGAATAACTTTTTGTGGTGTTGAGCAATAAAAATGATCTATCAATGTACCTCCAGAATTATTAATTCTAGTTGGGACTTTGATGATATTTGTAAGACCAAATCCATTTATATGATTTAAGTAATTTTTCACTGATGTAGGTTTATCATTTAGATAGTTAATATTAATATCTCCAAATATACAAATATCTTTATAATTATTTATATTTTCTAAGAAGAAATCTGAGAAATTTTTACTGAATTCAGGAATTGAAGCATTAGGGTGACGGTATATAACTCCTACTAAAATATTTTTATTATTTTTACTATTAACTCCTACTGATATTTCTAACCATATAGATTCATAACTAACACATATAAAACTTAAGTCTTTTCTGATTGAGTATGTTATACTACTAACAAAGTTATAATACTAACAAAGCCTCTTAAAACTAGCAAAAACATTAGCACTGTTTAAGAATCGATATATAAACATTGCATACATTTAGTCTTTTTACTATCAAGAAATTACTTTAAACTTATATTCCTGGATTGTTTGCTATCTTTGATTAAAAAATTATAAAAAAAAAAGTTTATGCCTTATGAGAGTTTTTTAACCAAGTCTTTACGTATTTAACAAATTTGTTTTGCCTTTTTTTGATTTCTTTTTGTTTTATTAATAATAAATTAAGCAAATATCAATTTTAAGCAATAGTTTACATTTTTAGGCAATAAAAATTAGTTTTTAATTTTCACTTCATTTTACAGTATTATTAAATTTAAGTTTCGAAAAGATGTTTTAATTTTTTTTTTTAATTATTTAAAACACTTTAACTTTTTAATATGCTTCCACTTTTTACCTTCCTAACAAATTTATAGGTTTAGTTTATTCAAATGTTTTTCTAGTTTTCATATTTGCTGTGCTTGCAGAAAAAAAAAGGGTTTTTCCATCTTATTTTTAAACTTTATAACTTAAATTTTATTTTATGATAATTTTTAGTATGTTTAGTGAGTTAGCTATAAGGGTATGAATTAAAAAAACAATAGTAAGAAATAGGATGCCTCAGAAAATATTTAAATCAGACTGTTCTAAAAGTATATTTTCTAATTTATAATTATTTACTTTCTTTTAAATAAATAAAATCATCACTAGTTTGTACATAAAAACTAATTGAAAAAGCTAGTATGTGTAGTCTTAAACTAAGTAGGGGTTTCCCAAAAAGGGCCAAGTGGCCCCTTGGCGGCCATGACAGATACTCAGGGGGTTTTGAGCAGCAGAGGGGCGACCAGAGGCCATGTGGTGATAATTTGAAACTTACAATAGATATTCTGGAGTTGCTGATGAAGAGCAAAAGAAAGGTCTTAAAAATTTAACATGGTAGTTTCAGAGTAATCTTGTCACAGGGGACCATAACTTTTTTTTCAAAGGAGGCCGTTTGCAAAAAATTGGGAAACCATGATCAAACTCATCATAATTGACTTATTTTTAAAACAGCTAACGAAGATTTATCTTGAATACTGATCCATTTCTCTTATAAATGCATACAAAATTCTAAGCAGCAAATTTAATACTTGATTATTTGGTTGGATAAAAAAAGTATACAAAACATTTTTATTATGTAGTTTTCTTATTATTATTTGATTGTTGTGTTAATCATTCAATGATTTTAAAACTAACTAACAACTGACCAAATAACTTTATTTAATGGTTTTTTTTAATTTATTTGCTAATTAAAAAAATGTTTTGGCTGTATATGTATTTAATGCAACTTTTGGTGAAATGATTAAATTTGAGTTTACTATTATTTTAGGTTTTCAAAGATTAAATTAAATCAAAACTTTAACGTTAGTGATAAGTTATTTGTTATTATTATACTTTTCATTTACCTAAGCTTAAGTACTAGTATTTTCTTGGCTTTGGCTTACAATATTTCTTAACAATTGTTTCCAAACTCAGGCTATTTTGTGTTAAACAGTTTATTTTAATATAACTTAGTTGACATTTTCTTCAAAGAGTTGCAAGACTTCAAAAGTTCGGTATTTTAAACCTTAAAGACATTACATAATTATTAAATACATTATTATTTAAAGTAATAAATCGTTAGACTTCGGTAAGAAGATTTTTAATTTCCATTACCAACTTTATTCAAAATAATGTTTAAGTTTTAAAAAAACAATTTTGATTTTTATCAGCAGTAAAATAAATGGATTTATTTTAATAATTTGAATAAAATCAAATTACAGAAATCATTAAAATAAGTATATATTAAAAACAACACACATGGAGTCAGTTTTGCACCAAGGGACCCATTTGCAGGAATAAACTTTCAAACGGTTTGATTATTTTTATTTTTTTTTATTAAATCTACTATCAATTTTACCCCTTACCCTTGGTTGACAATTTTCTATTTCTTTGTTATAATTTTGACTTGATACAAAAAATTTTTTTTGTGCAAAAGTGATAAAGTTCTCTAGAATAAGATAGTATGTTAGTTAGCTTTAACGATAAGTAAAACAACTTGATCTTAAATTTTAACATTTTCTAAATTTCGAGCTGTATTTTTTAACATTGCTAATCGAGTTAAGTTAACGAGATTCTAGTCAAAATATATAAAATTATTGGAACCCTAACGATTTCAATATGCTTAAATAAACTTTAATTATGTAAAAAGAGATAAATTTTTTATACTATTACTTTAAGTATTAAAACATATTTTGTGTTTTTGAAATTTACCTCTTAATACATTCTTGTTTAGTTAACTTAATAATTTGTGTAATTTTCACTGTATAAGTTTGTGTTCTATTGTATCGTTTCATCTGTACTTAAATACATCGACGAAAAATATAAAATGTATTTGAAAAAATTAACATGATATTATTTTATCTAGTAAGACATAAGGAAATTTCATTTATAACTAATACAATCAATTTAAATTTCACTTAATGAAATAGTTAATTTTTATTTTTTTATAGTGAAGCTTATAAGTTATATTTACTGAATAAGTGACTTATATCACTCAATTATAAGTAAGTTTAAACAAAAGCTGAATAGAAATACAAAATACTATTACTCTTTGTATATGGTGTTTTGATTAAAATTTTTCAACCTAAATAGCGAAATTTTGCTACTTACTTCAAAAATAGAGTTGCACTTGGTATTATCAATGTTTTTTTAGTTATCCTTTCTACTAAAGCTTAACATACAGCTTGTTAAAAAATATCTGGCTCGAACTCGATATTTGCAAGCTGAATAAAACAATTTGCTATTTAATTATATAATGTTAATATTGTTGACCAGGTCTGCACATTGTTTATTATAAAGGCAAGTTATAGAACAAATAAGTATTTATACTTATCTAAACTCAATCATTATTATTTAGTTGATGTTAGTATAATTATTTATATTCATGTAAATATTTTTATGAAAGTGTTGGACAAAAAAAAAACATTAATTTCAAATAGCTTTTTGCTATAATTTTAAGCTTTTATTAATTCAAAATAACTCGCTTCTACATTTCAATAGTATGTATTCTATCTCTTATCAGCAAGGGATTAGTAAAACTGAGCTATATATTTAAATCAGGTTTTTATTTGTATTATACTTAAACTGTATTTGAATTTAATATATGTTATCCCTATAGAGAAAGTAATAAAATGAAAAATAGAAAATGTAAAACGTGAGAGTAGAATAGTAAATATATATAGTTAACTACACAATATGAACATTATTAGTCGTAATTAAACTTGTATGTAACATTAAGTATAAAATTTCTAAAAAAAAATATATTTTTTTCAGAAGGTTAACTTACAAATTTAAAAGTACTAAGTATGAAATATACTAGCGTTGAACTAAAACAAGTATGTGTAGCAGCAAAAAGTTTTGCTATTGTACTGACTAGTTACTTATACTTCATTATGGAAATATTTCATTCATTAAGTATAAATTTATCGGAGGAAGAAAATAGAGAAGCTGATAAAAATGTTAAAAAAAGAAAATTTGTAGCAATAAAAAAGGAGTTGTACAATTTTCTAAACATGCATAAAGAAATTTACAAAATTAATAAAATAATACTTAAGTTAACCGACGGTTCAGTTTTATACGAACTAAAAATAATTAATGCAGACAATGGTGTAGACTTTCTAAGTAATGATGTTGCTTTAAAAATTTCAAAACTTCATATTGATGGTGGAAAATTAGAGGTAGCAGTCACATGTATTGAAGGAAAAATTCTTAAAATTTTGAAAGAAAAATTAGGAAAACTCGCAATAACAGTTGAAGATGTACAAAAATTTGTAGAAAATAGTTACTTTCTTTACAATAAGAACTTTGATGTCAAGAAATCAAACTATAAAGATCTAACTCCCTACATCCAGCAAAGACTTAATGACTATTGTTATTCAAAAATTTCTACTGAAAATATTAATGAAATGTCTTTTAGGTATCAAGGACATATAGAAGACTTTGGAGAAGTTGAAACATGTCCAATTTGCTTAGGAGATTACGAAATAGATCAAGAAGTTTGCCGTTTGCCGTGTAACCACTTATGTTGCAAAGTTTGCACTGAGACATTGTTTTCAACTCCACGTCTCGACCATCCTGGAGAATACATCGTTTCGTCTCCAATATGCCGAGATAACTGTGCTTAGTATATGTTGAATGCATTTTATATGATATAGAACAAATTTTTATAAAATACCTAAAATTTGTTTTTTTTTTCAATATAAAACAGTATAAGTTTTTTTATAAAACACAAAGCACTATACTTTAGCAGTAATCTAACTCAGAATTATTTTTAGAATAGTTTTGATATAAAGGTTTGAGTACAAAACGCCTTTAAAAAAGGTGCACATTTTCGTAAGTATAGTTTTTATTTAACCGTTTTAGTTTTTATTTTTAATGTGTTATTATGTTATTAAAAACATTAAAAATTATATGTGTCAAAATATGTTTTGTTAAAAAATAAAAAAAAACTCTTTAGCCGTAAGAAATACTTGCTAAGAGTTTCTGTCGGAAGATACTGCAAATGAAACTGTGTTTATTAGTTTATTTTCAAATATCTGTAAAAAGGAACTTGTATAAAATTCTTCAAAACAAAGCCATCTTACAAAATTTACCCTCGTTTTAAAATTTATTTAACAGTAGTACAGAGCAAAATTTTTAATAATTTTTTGTTTTATGAAATTAATTCACGAGCTTAAAGGTGAAGTTAAATGTTTATAAATAAATATTAATATATACACTTGTTTTATGAAATCAGTTGATGGTAAAATAAAATCATGCAGTAATTTCGAAAGTTATTAAACAGTCTTCAAATAAACAAATAGGAACGAGCTGTAGAGTTTACAATACCGTATCCCAACTCATATAAAAACTGTATTTAGAGTTTTTACTTGTATGCTTATAGCTTATGATAATTTTAACTTATTATTGTGCTTAAAACTTAGTTTTAATTAAAAAACAAAATATTTCTAAAGCAAGCGTGTATTCAGCCAATAGAGCTGTTTCTTTTGTGTATTAACAAAACATATAAACTTTAAATAATCTTATATATTTTTTAACTAGTACAAAACTGGATGTTCTAGAAAATAATTGTTTTACTATACTTTTAAACATATCAAAATTAATAATATAGATATTTAGTAGACTATCTTAATAAACTGACTGAGGATATTTAGTTGATAACATATCCAGATAGTTTTATTGAAAATTGACATATGTTGCTAATAAAATATTATGAATGTTTATAAATCTAATAAAAAATTAAATAATTAGAAAAAGTGTGAATGTTTTATCATATAAATTTTTAATTCAAATTTTAAAATTGCAAAACATATTCAACCAAATCAAACAAATTTATAACCATTGTAACGTATTTTAGATTTTGGCATGCATCTTTTGCAAAAATTCAACATCTATTCGAGTAAAAATTAAAAAGTTGAATAATTCTAAAAACAATTGCTTAGTTTTTCATAATGATTATTCATTTTGTTTTGAAAGTACTTTTGATTAATTATTTGTAGCTGTTTTTATCAAGGTCTACAAACCGAAATTAAACCACAAGTTTTTTGCTTATATTCTTTAACCAGCCACCAGACTAGATATATTTTACTTTCAACTAGTTTCTAACGGTTTTTATGTGTGTCACTTCTAAATACAAACTGGTTTGAACTGTCGTAAAGATATTCCATCGAGTCAAAGTCAACAGTTTCATTGTAAACAGTGTTATTGGAGCGGCGATTTCACTTTTCAATTTATATATGCAACTAGCAGTGCAACTACATTAACTTTGATTATTAACGTCTTATTGTGGTTGCAAAAACTACCCCTCAAAATTTGCTTACCAAATATCTATAACACTGTTTAAATAAAGTAGCTAAAGTTACATTACCAAACTTTTATAAATAAATGCCTATATAACTACTCGAGCAAGATATATCGGTTTAAGAGGTACAGTTTGTTACTCAGTTTTATAAACTTTTATTAATGTAATAACCCTTGCTCACAGTATCAGTTTCAAGGAAGCAGTTAGATGATATATTTAAGATAACGAAAAATTCTAAAATTTATTTACTTCTTTAATTTTAAACCATAACACATTTAATGATGGAAGGCACTTCTCCTCAAAATTAGTTAAGTTGTTTTAAAGTGAAGTTCACTTAAATTGCTCAAGGAAAGTTCAATCAACTCATACATTTCAGCACTGTAGCAATTCACCATAATTTACAAAAAAACTATATTGAATTATTTTAACTATAAGAAATATTTACTGGTCACAAAGTACCTTGCATCCTAATCGTATCAAAGAAGCTAATTAATTTTTAATATTTTTTCGTCTTGTCCCTTTTTATTTTAAATAAAATGATGATTATTCGTTAAAGGTTTAAACATATTACAATTTTTCTTACTATATATAACATTTTAATAAAGAAATAAATACATAAATTTCAAACCTAAAAGAGGGTGATAAATTTGACTGAAATTATAATTTACTTATTATAAAACATTTCTAAAAGATAGGAAAACTAAATACTGTTTGTTTTTTAAATTCAACAAAGTATGCATTCGTTTTTAATAATAGATTTTCTTCTTAATATGAATTACTAATTTTATTTAACATACTAAATTAAATATGCTATAAACGTTGATATTGTATATTTTAAAATTATAATTACTTCTAAACAAGTATTTATATGTTGTTTAATGATTGAAGTATCAAATAAGTTGGGTTTTAGCATTAGTAATATTTTATTAGTTTTTGTTAGTACAGCAGCTTACTACGACATTATTCATTTGGAATCCAGTTTTCTTAGATCTGCTTCCGAATATTTTTCAATGGAAAGTCCTGATGTTATAAATTAGAGTACTGAAAATTTCAACTAAGTAGGTTTTAGAAAACAAATGACTATGAAAAACCATTAAGAAAAATAAACAAATTTGTAGAGTAAATCCAGGAATTAAACCTGACTATGACAAATTAAACAAAACATAAATTTTTGTTGGAAGCCAGAATCAAATCATTTGTAATTTACTCAAAAAGTTTAACCAATTTAAACATAAAATATGTGAAACTAATCTACAGAAAAAAAATGAAAAGAAAGAAGCTTTTTAATAAAAATCAAATCAAAAATTAAAACTTTATTTATTTGATAATTTGTTTTTTATTGATATTTTAAGTTTTAAGGTAACTCAATGAATGTTTTTAACTTATTTTGTCACGCTCGAGTAATTTTTGAATTTACATTTTATATAATGAGTGACTTATTACAGTAGTATTGCTGCTCAAAGCAGAGTCTCTATAAATAAAATTATTTTAAATCCGGCTGTTGTAATTAAATTTTGCATTTAATTTGTGCTCGACAGTTTAATAATAACTAAATGTGAAAATGATATTAATTATGAAGCTTTGTAAAATTCTAATTATGGCAGTTACATGATAACTTTAATTATGACTATTCAAAATCTTGAATAAAACATTAAGAGTCTTATACCAAAAAAAAAAATTAAATTGTAATGGAATACCAGTTTCACCGCTGGATGATTTAAACGTTACAAATTAGATAAATTTAAAACGTATCTGTAAAAATAATTTATTTCTAATAATCATATTTACTTTTAGTTCCTTAATTCAAAAAACATTATTAACATTTTCTACACATAATAAAATTTTTTGTTAGTACCGTTGCGAACCTCTTTAGTTTTATTAAAGTATTTTATAGTAAATTAAGATAATTGAAGCAAAAAAGCTAAGTTTTATTTCTAAATATCTTCAATTTGCAAAAGGTCTTTTGTATTAATTATGCAAATCGACTATAAAAGTTTTTGACTCCATTTTTTTGGTTATAAAAACGTTATCATAACTCGCAAATATAAATTACATAAAAACTTTAAGAAAATTTAATATAACAGATTTCGAATAAATATTGTTTAATATACTTTAACTATTGTTGTATAAAATAACTCGAAATACAAAAAAAGCTGGTTTGTAGTATAACGATTCGGCAGCATTGAAACATTTTTTAAAGTTGTGATATAAATTAGACTAATATTTTCAATGTTCTGACTTTAGTTAGGTATTATCAAAAATCGTACTAAGTAGATGACCATTTATTAATTTGTAGCCGTGTTACGCGGCTTTTAAAAATTCTCAAAGAATTAGATAGTATGTACAGATATAATCAACAAAATCAGTTAATATGTATTTACACAGGTGATGTAACTTTAATTTTATAAACATTTTACGTCATCAAACTAGAGAAACTTTTTTTGAGTAGTAAAATGAGAGAGTAGATATAGATATGTTTTAAAAGGTAATTTGAAAATATTTTTAGCCAATATAAAGTCCAAGCCTGATTTTTTATCCCGAAAATTATATAAATAAAAGAAATTTTATTTCCATGAATAGTATATAATACTTAAAGACACAATAACTATAAAAACAAGCTTTACAGTAAAATGAAAACCTTTAATTAATTGTAACTATACATCAACTAACTATAAGATAATTCATGTACATTAAAAAGATAGTTTTCATAATAATTAATGTTGGAGTTTAGCAATAATTTTGATGTCTTATTATTTCTGAGATGAAAGATCACTGTAGCTAGTTTATGACAGGTTTTGTCTTGAAAATTTTAGATGATGAGCTACATAATACTTATTTTAAAGAAACAATAAAATAGTTTTCTAAATAATTATTAAGTTTTATATACTAAAACGAGTTTACATAGTTTTATACGTATTATTAACAGAAAATTACCTTTCCTTTTTATCCTCAAACATTATTTTTTGATATGAAATTATGCCAGTAAATGTATCTTTAGCGCATTTTATGATGTATTGCTTATAAAACGGAAATTATTTTTTAACTTACTAGCTATATTAGTTAGTTTATTAACATGTATTTGTAATAATAAATTTGATTCAATTTTGCTTTGTATAAGTGAATTTTATTTAATTTTTTTGAAGTAACCTTTTATGATATTTTATGGGCAAACAACCTGACCAACCAAAGTAATTTATCTTGGTTGAAACATTTTTCAATTTGAAAAGAATGTATGAAAAAAAAATTAGTATTTGTGTAATATATTATGCTCTTTTATTGAGGTTTAGAATAAATTTAAGGTACACACGAGAAAAAATAAGTATTAGGTCTGCAGCGTGGTTCTCTCGTAGTAAAACTAACTAACTCGCCAATGCTTAGTGAATAAAATTTATTCCAGCATTTATAAAATCACGCGAGGATGTGAATCTGGACATTTTATTAAAGTTTTAAAGTTTAGCACTAGATCATGGAACGGAAACTTAAATTCAATGAAGAGTATAACATGACGTTGCTCATAAAATCTATAACCTGTAATTCACAATTAAATATCTTTTAAACTTGCTCTTAATCTTTAGTTTAATTTGAAGATCAAAGAGGTCATAGATAAATTTTTCAGGAAGTTACAAATTTACAATTAGTTTTAAAGGTAAACGACATAAAGTGAACTAGATGTTTGACTAATTATCATTAACAAATTTAATTTTCCTCCTCATCGACAACTTAAATTTACCATGGAGAATGCTAAAAGTAAATGATGCCGATCTCTTGTTTATATTTACAAAAATACTTCATATTAAGTTCAAGTCATATTAAATAGTCAAAAACTTAAATCAAAAACACTTGTTTTCAAAACATCATAAATTCTCGATTTTTACTGTTAAATTAAAAAAAAGCCCGTTTTCGCCCTCTACGGGCTCTGAACTACTCGAAAACGGCTATTTTCGACTTATTACTTTTACTTTTTTCAAAGTAAAACCAATGATGAATCGAGGTATTTGAGCTGTTTTCGATTTTTATTTTTACTTTTTTCGTCGAAAAACCAACATTGAATTACGGTATGTAAGCTTATTTCAATTTTTACTTTTACTTTTTCCGTCGAAAGACCAAAGGTCGAAGTGCGGAAAAAGGCTTTTATTTCAAAAAAACTTTTACTTTTTTCCGACGAAAGTCGACGTTGGAAAAGGCCTATACTCGATTTTTACTTTTTTTCGGGACGAAATAAAGTCCAAAAATGGACCTTTTCACACGAAAACCGGTGTTTTGGGGTCCCCACGGGACCCCCAGAATGGGTTTTCGCGCGCCATTCCCGGACAAAACTTTCCCGGGCAATCGTCCGGATCGTCGAAACGCGCTGGACCCAATTATCTTTTTGAACTTTTTTAAAGACAGCAAAAACTTAAATCAAAATGTCTTATTTTCAAAACATCATAAATTCTCGATTTTTACTGTTAAATTAAAAAAAAGCCCGTTTTCGCCCTCTACGGGCTCTGAACTACTCGAAAACGGCTTTTTTCGACTTATTACTTTTACTTTTTTCAAAGTAAAACCAACGATGAATCGAGGTATTTGAGCTGTTTTCGATTTTTACTTTTACTTTTTTCGTCGAAAAACCAACATTGAATTACGGTATGTAAGCTTATTTCAATTTTTACTTTTACTTTTTCCGTCGAAAGACCAAAGGTCGAAGTGCGGAAAAAGGCTTTTATTTCAAAAAAACTTTTACTTTTTTCCGACGAAAGTCGACGTTGGAAAAGGCCTATACTCGATTTTTACTTTTTTTCGGGACGAAATAAAGTCCAAAAATGGACCTTTTCACACGAAAACCGGTGTTTTAGGGTCCCCACGGGACTCCCAGAATGGGTTTTCGCGCGCCATTCCCGGACAAAACTTTCCCGGGCAGTCTTCCGGATCGTCGAATCTCGCTGGACCCATTTATCTTTTTGAACTTTTTTAAATAGTCAAAAACTTAAATCAAAAACACTTGTTTTCAAAACATCATAAATTCTCGATTTTTACTGTTAAATTAAAAAAAAAGCCCGTTTTCGCCCTCTACGGGCTCTGAACTACTCGAAGACGGCTATTTCCGACTTATTACTTTTACTTTTTTCAAAGTAAAACCAATGATGAATCGAGGTATTTGAGCTGTTTTCGATTTTTACTTTTACTTTTTTCGTCGAAAAACCAACATTGAATTACGGTATGTAAGCTTATTTCAATTTTTACTTTTACTTTTTCCGTCGAAAGACCAAAGGTCGAAGTGCGGAAAAAGGCTTTTATATCAAAAAAACTTTTACTTTTTTCCGACGAAAGTCGACGTTGGAAAAGGCCTATACTCGATTTTTACTTTTTTTCGGGACGAAATAAAGTCCAAAAATGGACCTTTTCACACGAAAACCGGTGTTTTAGGGTCCCCACGGGACCCCCAGAATGGGTTTTCGCGCGCCATTCCCGGACAAAACTTTCCCGGGCAGTCTTCCGGATCGTCGAATCGCGCTGGACCCATTTATCTTTTTGAACTTTTTTAAATAGTCAAAAACTTAAATCAAAAACACTTGTTTTCAAAACATCATAAATTCTCGATTTTTACTGTTAAATTAAAAAAAAAGCCCGTTTTCGCCCTCTACGGGCTCTGAACTACTCGAAGACGGCTATTTCCGACTTATTACTTTTACTTTTTTCAAAGTAAAACCAATGATGAATCGAGGTATTTGAGCTGTTTTCGATTTTTACTTTTACTTTTTTCGTCGAAAAACCAACATTGAATTACGGTATGTAAGCTTATTTCGATTTTTACTTTTACTTTTTCCGTCGAAAGACCAAAGGTCGAAGTGCGGAAAAAGGCTTTTATTTCAAAAAAACTTTTACTTTTTTCCGACGAAAGTCGACGTTGGAAAAGGCCTATACTCGATTTTTACTTTTTTTCGGGACGAAATAAAGTCCAAAAATGGACCTTTTCACACGAAAACCGGTGTTTTAGGGTCCCCACGGGACCCCCAGAATGGGTTTTCGCGCGCCATTCCCGGACAAAACTTTCCCGGGCAGTCTTCCGGATCGTCGAATCGCGCTGGACCCATTTATCTTTTTGAACTTTTTTAAATAGTCAAAAACTTAAATCAAAAACACTTGTTTTCAAAACATCATAAATTCTCGATTTTTACTGTTAAATTAAAAAAAAGCCCGTTTTCGCCCTCTACGGGCTCTGAACTACTCGAAAACGGCTATTTTCGACTTATTACTTTTACTTTTTTCAAAGTAAAACCAATGATGAATCGAGGTATTTGAGCTGTTTTCGATTTTTATTTTTACTTTTTTCGTCGAAAAACCAACATTGAATTACGGTATGTAAGCTTATTTCAATTTTTACTTTTACTTTTTCCGTCGAAAGACCAAAGGTCGAAGTGCGGAAAAAGGCTTTTATTTCAAAAAAACTTTTACTTTTTTCCGACGAAAGTCGACGTTGGAAAAGGCCTATACTCGATTTTTACTTTTTTTCGGGACGAAATAAAGTCCAAAAATGGACCTTTTCACACGAAAACCGGTGTTTTAGGGTCCCCACGGGACTCCCAGAATGGGTTTTCGCGCGCCATTCCCGGACAAAACTTTCCCGGGCAGTCTTCCGGATCGTCGAATCTCGCTGGACCCATTTATCTTTTTGAACTTTTTTAAATAGTCAAAAACTTAAATCAAAAACACTTGTTTTCAAAACATCATAAATTCTCGATTTTTACTGTTAAATTAAAAAAAAAGCCCGTTTTCGCCCTCTACGGGCTCTGAACTACTCGAAAACGGCTTTTTTCGACTTATTACTTTTACTTTTTTCAAAGTAAAACCAACGATGAATCGAGGTATTTGAGCTGTTTTCGATTTTTACTTTTACTTTTTTCGTCGAAAAACCAACATTGAATTACGGTATGTAAGCTTATTTCAATTTTTACTTTTACTTTTTCCGTCGAAAGACCAAAGGTCGAAGTGCGGAAAAAGGCTTTTATTTCAAAAAAACTTTTACTTTTTTCCGACGAAAGTCGACGTTGGAAAAGGCCTATACTCGATTTTTACTTTTTTTCGGGACGAAATAAAGTCCAAAAATGGACCTTTTCACACGAAAACCGGTGTTTTAGGGTCCCCACGGGACTCCCAGAATGGGTTTTCGCGCGCCATTCCCGGACAAAACTTTCCCGGGCAGTCTTCCGGATCGTCGAATCGCGCTGGACCCATTTATCTTTTTGAACTTTTTTAAATAGTCAAAAACTTAAATCAAAAACACTTGTTTTCAAAACATCATAAATTCTCGATTTTTACTGTTAAATTAAAAAAAAAGCCCGTTTTCGCCCTCTACGGGCTCTTGATTTTTGCAGCATAGCATATTAGATACTTACTTTTTATTTTATTATACAAACAATAAAACTTATTATACCTTAATATATTCAAAATTGTGTTGCATAACGAATTCAGTAACATTTAAAAAACTTATTTTTAAAACATAATTTATGTATTAAAACTATATAACTGTATTAATAATAATAGTGCTTATCTGTTTAAATAAACTGAAACTAAAAAAAAAAGTAATCAAACTTTAATACACTTATTTAAATTTGTTTTAAAAATACTTAAGAGAATGTACTTTACATTTAAGTAGCTTGTTAGACATAAATTTAGTTATACCAGTTAAACTTGTTTAGAAGTTTGAAAAGCTATATCTCACTTATTAATTTAAGATTATTTAAAAGAAAATGTAATTACAACAAAAGCTATTATATAGAAATTATAGATAAACTGTTACTGTTTGTTTCATTCATGATAAAACATCTTATTATGATAGCTATAATAAAATAAAGACATATCAATAGTTTTTTTTTTTAATAAACTTAATAACTTTTTTTAGTTTAAAACGAACTTTACTTGTGTTTTTCAAATAAGTAACAAAACTATTTTTAACTTTTAACATAAATTTTATTGACTATATTCTTTAAATGTATAAAACAAAGAAACTTCAAAATCTTGAAACTAGTTAGGTTTAGTTACTGCTCTTTTACATTGTATTTCATTTAAACTTAAGTTTTAAAAGTTTGTTCCATATTAAATTTTATTTATAAATAGGAATTAATATCAAAACATAGATTGATTAATAAACTTTTAGTTTATATACATATTAAATAGTTGTTGTTTTTCACAAAATACTTTGCATGACATTATAAGCCTTCAAAAAAACAGTTTGCATAACTTAAAAAAAACTTAACTAGTAAGACAAAAAATCTAGTTATTTCTGGTTTTCATATCAATTAATAAAAAAAAATTAATAAATGAAGACTCTAAACCGTCTATTTTTTAAAAAGTAAGGGAATATTTCATTATACTTTAAAACTAATTTTTCTTTTCAAATACTATGTTTATTAAAAACATAGTACCTTGTAAACCAGTTAAAAATGACAAGTATGAATTGAATAGTTTACTGATTTAACTTTAATTCATACTTTTTAAATTTATTTTCTCACTGAATGATTCCAAAATTTTAGCGTTACATTTGCCTTTTAAAAACTCTTAAAAAGACTATAACTTAATCGAGTTTACATAAGTTTGTCTAAATTAAAACTGATTATGATTTACAAAATAAATTCCATAAACAGCATTTTAAACAAATAAAGTATCTCTCTAAAAAGCAATTATTATTTTTCTGAGAAGAAGATTTCCGTAGAAACTTTAATAAGAACAAATAAAAATTATAATCAGAATTTATCAGAATAAGTTAAAATTGGCGGTAATATTATAAACTTTTAATCTATTGAAACCATTGGCAACATTTACAGTGAATTTTTAAAAATTTATAATCTAATAAATGTTAAACTTAAGGAATATATAAACTTTTGCTTATAAGAACAGCAGTTTTGTTACTTGTTTTAAGTTAGAATTAAAGTTTTAGTCTAGTTTTAATAGAATATACAAAATTAGTTTACTAACTTATCGAAGATAATAATTTTAATTAAACTAAGTAAATTTAACAATAAAGAGTAATATTTACAGCAAGTTAAAGCAACGAAAACCTTGTAAAGCTAATAAATGTTTTTATTACGAAAAAAAAACTATAAACTTAGAAGTAAAACCTAAATTTTTATAAAAGGTCTTCTGCCAGCGGGAATTGAACCTGGGACCTCTGGAGTGCAAGCTTAACACTCTTACCATTGCACTACGTTATACGTTAGTATGACCATGTGATTAGGTTTTATAAACCTTTCGAGATATTTTTTTTACATTTTTAGTTTAGCTTCAATTAAACTACTTTATTTGATTTTTGCAGCTTAGCATATTAGATATTTACTTTTCAGTTTGTTATACAAACAATAAAACTTTTTTCGCGTTAATATATTCAAAATTGTGTTGCATAACGAATTCAATAAAACTTAAAAATCTTATTTTTAAAACACAATTTGTGTATTAAAACTATATAACTGCATTAATAATAATAGTGCTTATCTGTTTAATAAACACAACTTAAAAAAAAGTTATCAAACTTTAATATATTTATTTAAGTTTGTTTTAAAAATACTTAAGAAAATGTACTTTATATTTAAGTAGCTTGTTAGATATAAATTTAGTTATACCAGTTAAACTTATTTAGAAGTTTGAAAAGCTATAACTCACTTATTAATTTAAGACTATTTAAAAGAAAATGTAATTACAATAAAAGCTATATTATAGAAATTATAGATAAACTGTTACTGTTTGTTTCATTCATGATAAAATATCTTACTATTATAGCTATAATAAAAAAAGACATATCAATAGTTTTTTTTTAATAAACTAAATAACTTTTTTTAGTTTAAAACGAATTTACTTAAGTTTTTCAAAGAAGTAACAAAATTATTTTTAACTGTTAGCATAAATTTAATTGACTATATTCTTTAAATGTATAAAACAAAGAAACTTCAAAATCTTGAAACTAGTTAGGTTTAGTTAGTGCTCTTTTACATTGTTTATCATTTAAACTTAAGTTTTTGTTCAATAATATTTTTTTTTTATTAATAGAAAAAAATATCAAAACATAGATTGATTGATAGACTTTTAGTTTATATACACATGAAACAGTTGTTGTTTTTCAAAAAATACTTTGCATGATATTATAAGCCTTCAAAAGAACAGTTTGCAAAACTTTAATAAACTTAACTGTTAAGACGAAATAATCTCGTTATTTCTGGTCTTTATATCATTTAATAAAAAAAAGTTTAATAAATGAAGACTCTAAACCGTCTACTTTTTAAAAAAAGTAAGGGAATATTTCATTTTACTTTAAAACTACTTTTTTTCTTTTTAAATACTATGTTTATTAAAAACATAGTACCTTGTAAACCAGTAACAAATGACAAGTATTAATTGAATAGCTTACTGATTTAACTTTACTTCATACTTTTTAATTTTTTTTTCTCACTGAATGTTTCCAAAATTTTAGCATTACATTTGCCTTTTAAAAACTTTTATAAAGACTCTAACTTAATCGAGTTACATAACTATAGTTTGTCCAAATTAAAAATTATTATTAGTAACAAAATAAATTCCACAAACAGCATTTTAAACAAATAAAGCATCTCTCTGAAAAGCAGTTAACATTTTCTTAGAAGGAAGATCTGAATACTTTTCCGTAGAAACTTTAATAAGAATGAATAAATAAAAAATTTAATCAGAACTTACAAAATTTTAATTTGTAGCTATTTACGTGACTTAACATTAAATTCACATAAGCACAATTGAAATGCAAAAAAATATGGTATATATGGCAAGGACTGGTTCGATTTGTTTTTTATATTTTCAAACAGTTTTAAAATAAACTATATAGTTGTTAATTTGATAAAACTGAATGGGAAACATAATTTTTTACTAAAAATATTCTTTATTAATAAACTGGCCATTGTTTAATTGATACTATCGATTGTTTTAAAACTCTATTTGTTATTAAAATGAAAACACTAATTATTAAACACATTATAGACTCGTGTGCGTTTGTATCTTTAAGTATATATAAATAGAATTATTGTTAAAATATGTAGTATAGACCAGTGGTCGGCACCGTGTACACTGGTGCACACTAGTGTACATGAAATTTCTTTTAGGGTGCACGAGACTTTTGGGGTGCATGAAACTTATTTTGGGGTACATGAATTTATTTTTTCGCGCAGAAACTAAATTAAAGTTTTTTCAATCTTTCTACATATAAGACACATTAAACCTTGATATCTTATTGACCATTTTGTTGTCAATAAAACGACCATTTTTGTACTCTTATAGTTCTATTCTGTTACATTATGTAAAAATTCTTCCACCCTTAGCTGCCAAAAGAAAAACCGAAGTGAGCAAATCTCATAGATTCTTAACGATTTTGTTATTTGGACGTGGCAATACCTTTGTTAAACACAGATAGCAATCGCTTAATAAAAAATTATTTAATTTTACCATTCAATAAAAAGTACTAAGACTACTGATTGTTAATTGGGGGAAGACATGTTAAAAAGCTCTGCTTTGTTTACTCAAGCGTGAAAATATTAACTTAAAACAATCAAAAAATAAAACACTTCATTGCTGAATTACCATAGTAACTGTTAGCATTTTAACATCTCTGATTGGGGGAGTGAAAATGTACCAAATTAATCTAGTTAGTGTTTTAGACCTTGGTGATACAAGTAAAATATTGTTGTAAAAATTAGATCATCGATATTAAAAGTATATTGAAATGGATAGGGTAAACTAGTAAATTTAAAGTTAGCAAGTAAAAATTAACTGGGTGTTACCGAATTACAAGTAAATAAAAACGATTAAAAGTGTTTACATACTCTTAAACACTAGCGGCGCTAAAGAATGCAAATTGGGGTGCACAGAATTTTAATTTTGTGATTTAGGGTTCAAGGATTCAAAATAGCGTGCTGACCACTGGTATAGACGATGTGAAACAAATATTATATGTTTTACCTAGGTAGTTTTGACAGTTAAAAGGACCTAGTTTTTATTTTTTTCATGCATATTCAAAAAAACAAAAGTTATTTGTTTCCTAGTTTTTAATGAAAATTTGATATTAAAAAAATTTATGACAAAAAGATTAATTACACATAAACTAATTTTTTTGTAGTACAATCTATATTTCTTTAAACTTTACGGAAGTATTTGATTTTGACTTTCAAGACGTCTGGAAGAAATAATGATACATTATTTTTTTAATTGAAAATAAAGATTACTTTTAATTAATTTAGTTTAGTTGTTATCCATTTAATATATGAGAAAAACAATTTTTTTTTATCAAATAATGGTTTCTTAATTAAGTGAAAATCATGGTAGCATAAGATATGTAGAATAAAAAATAAATATTTTTTGTTTATAATATCATATGCTAAATTAAATTCTGTTGGTATACAGAGTTTTATTAACTTTAAAAAGTTTTAAAAAAAACTTGATTATTATCATTTTTTACTTTTTTTAATTAAATGTTAAGTTCAAAATAATAATTTTAAGTTTTATAAAACTGTAACTAAATATTACACTTTAACAAAGATTTTTTTCAACCAAGTATGACCAATCTTCTGACCTCTAAATGATCTTATGAGACTCTACGGGCTCTGAACTGTTCGAAAACAGCCTTTTTAGACTTCTAACTTAGCCTTTTTCATAGTAAAACCAATTTATCTATGAAGTGTCTATAAAAAGCAGCTGTTGTTTATCCTTTATGATAAATCTTAATGCTTTTCCGTAGAAACTTAACCAAACGTAGTTATAAATTTTATTCAAAACTCACAACAGATATACAAAGTCAAAAGTTTTTGTTAACAACCTTAAATAACAAATTAAAAATTAAAAGAACTGGTAAAATTTATATAAGCTTTTAAGTGGTATTGTTAATTACTTAGATATAAATTCAATAAGTTGTGAACATATTTGCTACAACTTATAGCTGTTCGTCTGACTTAGAATTCAATTTATATAAGCACAATCGAAATGCTGTAAAATATGGCAACTATGGCTTAGACTTACTTTGTTTATGTTTATTTTTTTATTTAATTAGTTTTGGAAAAGAAATAGTTAAACTTTCATTAATACTGAAAGAGGACATATAACTTTTAGTTTATTAATTGTTTATACACTGACTATAGTTTAATTGGTATTGTCATATTGCTTTAAGACTTTATCTTTTACTACAAAAAAAAAAAACCAATTATGCAATTTTGCATTTTAAAAAGACTTTCATTATTTGTAATTTTTGCTATATGTACAATTTTTAAGTTTTTCTTGTTATGAGTTTACTGAGTTTACTTAGGTAGTTTTAATTGTATAGAAGGTACAAGACACAAGTTATAAATCTTTTACGTACTTTATTTAAACACAGTAGTATAATATGGTTTATTTTTATCAATTTTTTTTGGAAATTGTTGACGTTGAGCTAGATTTAAAGTTTTATAACTAAAGCAAAATTGCTTAACCATATTCTATTAAGTTACGATAAACGGTTTTTAATAAAAGTTATACTTAGGTATTTTATATAACCACTTATCAATTTAACATATAATAATAACATATATTTACTTAAGATAGCCCTAAAAAATTTACAAAATAGGACACCTATATATTTTTTTTAATTTTTAATAATATGCTAAAACAATGTTTTCTTACAATACTCAGTTTAATTAATTTAAAGTTTATTTTTAGAATTTTTTTTTTTAAGTTTTAGATTTTTACTTTAATAAAAACTATATTGAATATTATTTTATGTTTTTTTTTTTTATATTGACTATAACATTAGGCTAAATTAAGACTTTTTTTCTAAAATTGGTATAACTAACCCTTGTTAAACAAAATACTTACTAGCAAAAAAGTTTGTGGTAACCTAGTTGTTTTTATAACTGCGCATGCTCAGAAACACAGCCTAACATTCACCTAAAACATTTACACAGAAACACACTGCAAAAATGTAAATGAGGTATGTAGTTGTAATATTTTTATTTATGATTTATTAAATAAATAACTTCAAAATTACATCATATATCTTTAAGTTTTTATAATACATCTATGTATATTGAATTAAAGCTTTTTTCTCACATTAATTTTTACACCACAGTAACTAATAATATTTTTTTATAAATTAATACATATTACTTAATGTACTTACTATCTGTATTCTATCAGGTGTATCAGTTTATTTAAAATAAAACTAATAAAGTTTGATATTAAAATTTAAATAATAATTTACCTTTATTTCTAACCATAATTAGACTGAAATTTACAAAAACAATACAGAGTCATAGTGGGTAAAGTTGTATAAGGTCATGTGGTAAATATAATATTGATTTATTTTTAAACTATGATAATGTTTTTGATAAAATTATAACACAGTAGATTTATTTACCATATCAGTTTGTTTTTTTTTCACAAATTACAAACATTTAAGTTTTACATACTCACAAAAAAATTAAAATTTATTCTTATAACAACAAAATTGCTATGAAAATATTATAAATACAAAACTAATAAAATATTAAAGTTTCTATCTGTTTATTAGAATTTTTTAAAAGGTTTTAAATTGTTATTTTGTTAATTTTTTGATTTATACTTCAGTTAGTAAAAAATTCAATTACTGAAAATAAATAATAAAATAAATAAAATAATAACAAAATATGTTTAAAATGTTATGCAATCTATTGTATATTTTAAATCTATTTAAAATTTTAATATTTTCTATGTAAAAATATTGATAAAAATAGATCTTTTGGGTTTAAATTACTAATTTTACTTTAATAAATCCCATATAAAATTTTATTCCTAATAGCACTAGTCTTTCCAGAAACTTTTTGTCTAATTTTTTTATTTTTTTCTCCTATTTCAGGACTCCAGGTGAATAGCCACCATATAAATACATTAAAACATAAACTGCAGGGTAATTTGTTCCTTGAAAATATTTTAGTAAAATTGAACAAACTTATACTAGTCAAACATTTTTAATAAGGTAGCAAAAATTAAGTTATGGTAGTCACATATTTAGACCACCAAAGATTATTATTTAAAATTTTAGGGTCACTGTTATCAATATTTTTAAATATTTATTAGGTGAATATTTTTGATTTTTCAAGCTATCTATGTTTAAGTATTTAATATTCATTTAATATCCACAATGGTTTGTCATTTTACCTAGAAGTCTTACAAACATATAATTTGATACTTACTAAAAGCAATAATCTTAATACTTCAAAAAAAGTATTTTAAAAATCCTTTATCCACCATAGTTGATTTTAGTAATTTGTTCTTAATATGCAAACCCACTTAAAAATTAAGCCATTAAAGGCTAATATTGTCAATGTAAACAAATGCTACATTATACTAATATAAAATTAATATTCCTCAAATTAGAAAAAAAAAAATTAACTAAAAATATGTGTATCAAAAAAGGTGGATTATAAAAGTATGATTTATATCTAATATTAAGAAAGTCAACAATTGTTACAATATTTTATATTTGAAGCTCAATATTTTTGCTTAAAACCTCAAAGTGTAAATATTTATCAAAGAAAGTTTAATTAAATTTACATAAATTGACAACAAAACTGATTATATTTCATAAATAGTGTAGAAGTCCTATGGCAGCTTTGACGTAGTTTTAAATGTAAACAATAACATGATAGTTTCATGTTAATTTGTATTAATATGGTATTAAGGGCATAGGGGGGGGGCACCTTGATTTTTACAAGTTGATCTTATTTTATAGAGTTTTATCTAAGCTATCAAACATTTTTAATAATGCTTGAAAAAGTTCAAAGTGATTTTTGAGATATAAACGATTAAAGCCAGTGACCTCAATAGGTTCCTAATGGCAGGCACAAACTAAAAATGCATAAAAAGACCATTTCACAAAAAAATTAATCCCTCCTTCATTATTTAAGCAATCTTCTTCAATTTTCACAGAAAGTGTTTTAAAAGATTGGCTGCAGTAAGTATTTTAATTTGAATGTTAGATTTTAATTTGAAAAAAAAAAAAAATTACCACCTACTATTTTTGTTGTTTTAAACTAAAATTTTTATTTTTTGTATTTTTAAAATTCTAACATTCTAAGTTTTTTAAACTATAAAAGGAACGTTTCCTGAAAGTTTGAGGTCTCTAGCTCAAAAAATGATGGAGAAGATAGATTTTTTAAATTTCCAATAAAATTGACCCTAAAAATTTTTTAAAAATTATAATACCTCAAAAATTAAATAAGATTTTTTAATTCTATAAAAACTGGCTTGTAGTTTGTACTTCAAGCTTTCATATAAAATCCAATGTCATTTTTAGTAATAAAAAATGTTGGACCCCCCTATGATCTTAAATGTTAAGACATATTTTGATAATAAAAATATTAGGAATTGTTAAGCGTATCTTCCTGCCCAAGACATTTTAGGTACTCGTGGTATACAACTCCATAACCAAAAGGTCCTTTGCATACAAGGTCCTAGAACCATGTATTTTGAGATTGTTTTTTGTCTCCTATAAACTAATACTGTTAATTGTTGTAAAATAGCTAGACATAACAAATAAATATTTTGTATATGGTTTTTTTAAATTTAAATCATTTTAAACAAAATATGGAATCATATCATTGGGGAAATAATGTTATGCTAGCTGGGTGGCACTTTATCTACAGAGATAGTTTGCCATCATTAGGACCGAGATCAGACCACACTTTCTATCAAACATAGAAATGTTATAAGTTATTTTTTTGAGTTATTAAGTTTTGCTGTTAAAAGGAGGCATTGTGTGCATCAAGATAGATCAGGCTAAATCAGTTTTTTTTTGTAATTACCAAGGATGGTGTTGCACCAATATCAAGCTGAAATTAAATTGGTATTTAATTTTTTTAGTCATAATTTTTGGCTTAAAATCAATGTTTTAAGCCTATTATGTCTAATATAAAAAGATACTTTACCTTAAACAAGTCCTATAAGTACATAGTGAAAATTAAATTTATCTATTATACACTAAACTTGATTTTGTTTTACAATATTGTAATCAATAAAAAATATTGTATTGATATAATCGCTTCATATTGGAAAATTAACTAGATTAAATATTTAAGTTTTAACAATTTATAATATATAAGTTTAATATTATTTATGTATTTGTAAAATATTAATTTTTAGCCTAGAGTATGGTAAAAAAGACAATGAATATAATATAATTTCAGCTTGATATTGATGTGACATCCTTGGTAAATTCAAAAAAAAGATTTAGCCCCATCTAATACTTTTCTTTTTTGGAAAAAGTTGAAAATTGTCAGTTTTTTGATGGTTCAAGCGTCTAATTTTCAGTAATTTTTTAAAGTATATTTTTATAATCCGGATTTTATTTGTAAACAATCATTTGGATTTTGAAGGCAAAATGTCCGATTTGTAATTACATAGTTTTTAAGTTTATTTTTATTTTGTTATTTTTAGATTATATCAAGATGTGATATTATTTTCTAATAGAGCTTCAAATTTAAAGGAAAAACAATTATTTGCAAAAAGGTCAGTAAATTTATCAGTGAGAGGCTACTTACTATAAGGTGAGTATTAATGTAGTATGAGTAATAAAAAAGTTGAAAAATAGGTGATTTAACACTGAAATAAATTGTTAAATATATGGTATCTGTAGCAGTTAAACAACAATTAAAGTTCTGAAAACTGAAGATTTTATAATATTTTGAAGTTTTTCAGGTTCCAATCTTTTATATTAATTTGAAAAAAAAATAAGACGCTAGAAAGTTAAATAATTAATAAACTATGAAACTACAATTTGTCTAATATGTTATGCTATTTTATCTGGTTGTAAGACCAACTGGGCGCTGACAAACATAGGTTAGGGCAGCCTTTCCCAAACTTAATTTCATAAATTCCCCTTGGTTAAAAAAAATATGTCCTTTTAGATAATGCCCCACTACTAGTTATTTACCATTTTATTTTATTTTTACCTGTGTAATAAACATCCCATGTTGGATAAAACCACCCCTAAAGAGATGTTTTGCCCACCTTTGGTCAATCTAAGTAAGTTTGAATTGAGAAATGTCAGGCAAAATTAAAAAAAAAAGTGAAGCAAATAAATAATTATTATTGACACAACTCTAACACTCAATTACTCTAACAAAACAATTCATAGAGACTGTTAAGTCTGACTTTACCTTCAAGCAAAAATAAGTGGATTTTGCACATGTTTATTAGCTTGAAAGCTGTTTTTTTATGTAAATTATTACCAATATTTACTCTCTGCCCTAAAAATATTTACTGTTAAGGAAAGTCAATTAAGTTTTTTATGTGTATTTCCACTTCAAATAGTTGTTAAGTCCTACTACCAAAAATTTTAACTCCCTCATTAATGATTTTTACTAAACTAATAAGATTAATAAAGAATACTTAAACTATTTAGTAAAGAAAACCTTGGTAGCAAACATTAAAAACAAAAGGTGTGGAAAAATTCTGAAGTTCAAGTCTTAAATGAGTATCTGCAGATGCTGCTCCAAAAAGTGTGTGATAAAAGTTTACAAACAAACTATTTTATTTTGTCATTAACTTTTTAAATAGTCACAATAGATTTTCAAAATTTAGTTCAAGAAACAATTAAAGCAGAAAAAAAAAGTTTAAACTGTTGCATAACAAAAATTTTTACGTTGTTTTTTTGCTAGGAGTAAACTGCTGCCTATTTTAGATTCACTTCATTAATTATTTATTCTTATACTCAGACTTTTTGTTTTAAAGTAAAGTTTTGTCAAAAATACTGTGGCCTGTTGAAATTTTATCTTTAATACTGATAAATAAATTTTGACACTAATAGTTTGTGAAATGTATGTAGGATCTTTACTAAAGCTTGCTCTTGTTTTACTCTTTGAAATGCATTAACTTATGGATCACAACAGCTTTATAAAAATTTAAGTTGTTAAAAAAACTTAATATAATTCATAACACTAAATAAATAAAAATTAAAAACATATCAGTGTAAGAGATGGCGTAAGTAGCAACATAATTATAATAAAAAAAAAAAATTTTTGCATCCATGTTGTTTGAGAACCATTTTCTAAAACACTGTCCAATCAAGCCAAGCTATAAAACTCTAAAAGCCAATTTTCATAAAAACAAATAGAGTCTATAAAATGTCAATGTAAAATAATGGTGAAAATTAAAAAGTTTTTCAGACTTGGCTCTGTAAACCATTGTGATACTTGTCCTAGTAAACTACAAGAACCTACATAGTCACAAGAAGGTTATTGGTAGGATGGTGGGCAAAAATAATGTAAATTTTGAGGAAAAAGGGGCAGTTGAAAACGATTACAGCTCAAACAAAACAAAAGTATCTTTAACACAATTTATTTCTTGTTTTATGAACTAACTCAATGTAAATAAATTTCAAATCTTTAACTCTACTATTAGTTCTGTTCCATCTAAACACAGTAATAGTTAATTAAACTGTGTCAGAATTATATTTAATTTGGAACATCTAACATATCTTATAGTGTTTGACTATAAAACATACAAATTCTTTGTAAGCCTTGATTTCTTAAAAAATATTTATAGCGTTTTACAAAAAAACAAAAACTTCACTTATATTTTATTATACTTGAATTTCCAAATTAAAAATTATATGATCAAAGGCAAATCACAATAACAAACTGTTTATTTTGTTTGAAAAGTATTAACTAAAAAATTTGCTTAACATCTGACTGATTTTAGGAGTTCCTATTATACAAAAGCACCAACCTTCAGTTATCAGTAACAAGTGACCTGCTCTACA
>NW_028140266.1:0-31307 GCF_965202585.1 Thalia democratica | reverse complement strand
CCGGAAGTTACATAAAAAGGCAGTTGATGTTTATGATGGTATCAATGTAGTCAAACTTAATCACTACGTTTTTGAGTGTGTTGAAAGAGTAAGTATTAGTGGAACATCCTACAATTTAACTAAAAGCTCCTGATGACAAACCAGCTTACACTTTAATAAATAGCTCACGTGCGACGAATTGTTTGAGCTATTCGTCGCCATAAATTTAATTTCTATGAAACCACCTGACTACCAAAGGTAACTAAAATGAATGTTAGGTTCATGGTCTAACTAGTTTAGCAACTCACCACACAGACGGGTTTTGTACGCATGGTTAAACCGGTCACTTAAGAAAATATTGAGACAATTCCGACTGACACTTGGCCCGAAAGTTGTTTCCAACAAGCGAAAGTCGCCGGGAGACTTCAGAAATTAGTTGCTACATATTAAAAACTTTATTTTATATATTAACTTTTAAAGTGCTTTAAAATCGCGAAACGGGAATAGAAGCAGTCTAATAACAAAGTGCTGATACATATCTGTGCGTCATATATAATGAAGACGATCATAACTAAACTAGCAAATTTAACCTCCTCACAAAAAATTAAAGAGCTTTACGCGTTCGTTTTTGCTCGAATGATTAATTGTGTTGATTTAGAGGAATTAAAAGAAATTTTTAAAGGATTGTGTCAGATAAGCTTATCTAAGTTCATGGGAAAAGAAAAAAAAGTAAGTTATTCCGTACTTATTATAACTTTACATTTAAACGTTTGTTATAAGTAAATATTTATTGTGTTGTTATCAAATTAGCCATTTGTATTTTTGAAAGGCTGCTTTAGCATTACTACAAAGCAAAATCTTGAAAAAGTCTTCTTGGAATGAACCTGATGAGAGTAATTTTTCTTTAATATTGGAAGAAAAAGACCAAAACACACGAGAGACTATGTGTAAAAGGGGACACGTTCAAAATCCACCCGCAATCAAAATCCACCCGCGATCAAAATCCACCCGATCAAAATCCACCCGATCAAAATCCACCCGTTCAAAATCCACCCGAGTCAAAATCCACCCGATTAAAATCCACCCGGGTCAAAATCCACCCGATCAAAATCTACCCGGTTCAAAATCCACCCGATCAAAATCCACCCGGGTCAAAATCCACCCGATCAAAATCCATCCGAGTCAAAATCCACCCGAGTCAAAATCCACCCGTTCAAAATCAACCCGGTTCAAAATCCACCCGATCAAAACCAACCCAGTTCAAAATCCACCCGATCAAAATCAACCCGAGTCAAAATCCACCCGATCAAAATCAACCCGGTTCAAAATCCACCCGATTAAAATCAACCCGATCAAAATCAACCCGATCAAAATCAACCCTAGTCAAAATCCACCCGATCAAATTCCACCCGGTTCAAAATTCACCCGGTTCAAAATCCACCCGATCAAAATCAACCCGAGTTCATTTTTTTTCGAAATAAGAATTAATTTCTAATAGAATTTTGTAATATTGAATAAAGTTATATGTTTAAACAACTATTGGTATAAAAAAGAGTAAGTATTTATAAAGAAAGAAATTTTAATTTGTTTAATAAAATAATTAAAAAAATAAGTTAAACAATATAATTAAACAGCATTAAAAAAAAAATTCATAGTAGCTTTACAAGTATTTAAAATGTTTATAATTTATTAATGTTAGTAGTGTTGGTGTTACTTTTAAAAAAAGAAGTTAAAAAATAATAAAAAGAGAATTACGCTCAGTTTCAATCCATTTAAACTTCCTTGTAATTTAGTTTCCCAAAGTCAACCATAATTAAATAAAAATATTTACTAAGGATAACTCATAGTAAATTAAAATATCAAAACTATAGAAGTTTATAAATTAGAAGAATCTTTAATAACATTTATTAAGCTAAAGAAAATTACAAAAATCAAATACCAAATAATGTAAATTTATGGAAAATGTTAATTAAATGTTACAAAAAGAAAATTAAAATATTAATCTAAAACTTTTGAGCTTTATTTGATGTAAAAAGTTTTGTGTTTTGTGCTTTACTTAAATTTCAAAATAGTATTACATACAATATTTTATTATATAAAAAATTTCAACTAACAGTGTTTATAAAAGATAAAATATAGATAAAGAATAATATAAAAATTTTTTTTCTAAAGACGAAAACTATTTTTTTTAAAAACTTGTGTCATATTATTATTTCTATCATTATTTACAAGGTGTAGATCATTAAAAACAGATGTAGATCATTATGTACACTTTTTATAATAAATTTCTATTATTTTATTTGTATTTTCTTTTTAGTAGTTAAAAAAAATCTTTTTTCATTTAATGCACAGCATATCACGTATTTAAAATTTTAGTGATTTTGTTAAACTAGTTATAATATAAACAAATATTAATACTTTCATTTTAAACAGTGTAAGTTTTTCTTTTAAAACCTATAAATACCTAAATAATCTATCTAAAGTTTTTCGGGTTGCAACTTTTTGAAACAAAAAAAGTACAACAGTTACTTCAACCCAGTCACCGTGTTTTTAAAAGTTAAAAACATGTAAAGTTGCCAATTAAAAAAACTTTGCAATATTATATAAGTAACTTATCCAAGTACGTAAGCTTTTGTTGTTTAAAAGGAAAAGTAAAGTCTAAACTTTAAAGAAAAACTTCTAGATTTACTATCTGTCTTTTTTCACATCTAATGCTTAAGCATAATAAATGATTTTTAAATGATATTCAGAAACTTAAAAACAAACTATTATAATTTCTTTTTCTTTTTTGAAAATTTCAATTTAAATTTTGTTTTGTTTAGTTGACCAAATTTACATGCTCGAGGGCCACATATTTACACTTTGAGGGCCGCAGTTTGCTGACCCCTAAATTTAATGGATTAATTTGTAGTATAAATGGTAGCTTTCACTTGTAATACTCAGTTTTTATAAAAATTATATCCTGTGACGTATTTGTTTAAAAATTACTTAAAAGTTCTAAATTATTAAATTTTATACCTAGAAACAGTAAATTATAATTGATTGTCGTGTAATTGTGATTGAGATAATACAAGATTATTTTTTCTGGCGCATCCTTTAGTTTTCTAAAAGTTTTAACATAGTCATATTTGTATAGTAAAGCTTTAAATTATTTATCCTGACGTTGTTAAACTTTTATTAGCTCTTATAGTTATACTTATATCAAAAACAACAGTACCTTTAAATGCTGCTTGCCGGCTGTAGCTATTCAAAATTATATTAAGTAATCAAAAAAACAAAAATATTTTTGTCAAAAATTCCTTATAATGAGCAAAAATACCAAATAACAACTCAAAAAACCTCACAAAATAAGTTCAATCTGTAGTACAGTTTTTATATTCTTAAGTCAATTTATAAGGGACAAAAATACAAGATTTTATAAGTGTTTTTTAAATAAAACTTGTTTAAGATTGGTACTTTAGAGTGGTGAGATTTGTTTAATTGATACTTGATTTAAAAAGAAATAAATAAACAAGGTGCTTGTTTCGATTCGGTTGGATTTTGACTTTGGTTGATTTTGTGTCGGTAGGATTTTGACTCGGGTTGATTTTAACTCGAATGAATTTTTATCGGGTGGATTTTGACTCGGGTGGATTTTGACTCGGGTGGATTTTGACTCGGGTTGATTTTGATCGGGTGGATTTTAAACCGGGTGGATTTTGATCGGGTGGATTTTGAAACGGGTGGATTTAGAGTTGGGTTGATTTTGATCGGGTGGAATTTGAACCGGGTGGATTTCGATCGGGTGGATTTTGAAACGGGTGGATTTTGATCGGGTGGATTTTGATCGGGTGGATTTTGAAACGGGTGGATTTAAAGTCGGGTTGATTTTGATCGGGTGGATTTTGAACCGGGTGGATTTTAATCGGGTGGATTTTAACTCGGGTGGATTTTGATCGGGTGGATTTTGATCGGATGGATTTTGAACCGGGTTGATTTTGATCGGGTGGATTTTGACTCGGGTTGATTTTGATCGGGTAGATTTTGACTCGGGTGGATTTTGATCGGGTGGATTTTGACCCGGGTGGATTTTGATCGGGTGGATTTTGAACCGGGTGGATTTTGATCGGGTGGATTTTGAATGCGGGTGGATTTTGATCGGGTGGATTTTGAACGCGGGTGGATTTTGATAGTATACCGTGTAAAAGATCACCACTCGGTATTATGTTCAAGCAATTTTGTTTCAACCTCAAAAACAAGAAATTAACTTTATTCTCTAAGATAGACGCGTTCCTTACAGTTAAAGACCATAAAAAAAACTTCCCAACCAGAGCGGGGGAAATATGGTTGAGTTGAATGAATTGGACTTTTCCAAACGCAGGGCAACAATTTGACTTCATAAAAAGCTATATAAAAAGCTAGAGATTGAGGGATTAAACTTTGAAAAATTGATGAGTGAGTGAGTCAAACATATAAAAGTCCAAAGGCCGTCTGAGGAAATATTTTTTTAAGCTGCAAGCCGTTCTTCCGGGTAAAGATTAAAAATATATATAATCTATGTATAATAAACTAAATTTAACAGGCTTTAATTAACGCTGATTAATTAAGAGCTAATTATCTAATGCTTACAATATGAGGCTTGAAGTGGTGTTATCAAATATAGCATCAGTTCCTTGCTTTATTCACACACTAAAACTAATTATAAACGATTCATTGTTTGCGACATGAGGATGTAGAAGTGTTGCTATCAAAAGCACGAAAAATTGTTGGCCATTTCAGCCATTCCTCCTCACCTTGTGAAAAGCTAAATTTAATTCAAGTTGGTCTAGAATCCATAAAAACAAAGTAAACAGCCTTGATACTTGATCAAGATGTCCCAACGAGGTGGAAATCGACCTACCTAATGCTAAAAAGCTTAAATAAGTTAAAAATCAGTGTCCAGAACTAAGTAGCTAGCCATTTGCAAGCTCTTATCATTACAGGAAAAGACAGGAAATTGGTATGTAAGATACTAAACCTTCTTGAACCTTTTCAATTAGTTACTAAAGATTGTAGCAAAAATGATGTTTACTCTCTAGTGTTATCCAGCATGCACAAGCATTTACTACTTAAAAAAAATATTACCTAACTTGAAAGTTTAGAACAAATTTTCAGTTCACGAACAGAATTTAGAAAGATTGCAGATGACCCAGTAAGATTATTCAGAATATTAGAGAATAAAAATAAACAGGTATTGTTGTTTGAGAAAAATATGCTCCAGGTATCCGAATTCAAAAATGACAAGTTGATTGGAGAAAAAAATAAACTGGGAGATTATTCATTGCATTAACCAAAATAAACCTAGTAAAATTTGCAATTTACTAATGCTGATCAATTAAAAGCTAATTATCTAATGCTTACAATATGAGGCTTGGTATGGTGTTATCAAATATAGCATCAGTTCCTTGCTTTATTCACACACTAGAATTAATTTCAAGGGTTCATTGTTTGCGGACGAGGATGTTGCTATCAAAAGCACGAAAAATTGTTGGCCATTTCAGCCATTCCTCCTCACCTTGTGAAAAGCTAAAATTAATTCAAGTTGGTCTAGATTCCATAAAAACAAAGCAAACAGCCTTGATACTTGATCAAGATGTCCTAACGAGGTGGAAATCGACCTACCTAATGCTAAAAAGCTTAAATAAGTTAAAAATCAGTGTCCAGAACTAAGTAGCTAGCCATTTGCAAGCTCTTATCATTACAGGAAAAGACAGGAAATTGGTATGTAAGATACTAAACCTTCTTGAACCTTTTCAATTAGTTACTAAAGATTGTAGCAAAAATGATGTTTACTCTCTAGTGTTATCCAGCATGCGCAAGCATTTACTACTTAAAAAAAATATTACCTAACTTGAAAGTTTAGAACAAATTTTCAGTTCACGAACAGAATTTAGAAAGATTGCAAATGACCCAGTAAGATTCTTCAGAATATTTGAGAATTAAAAAAGCATGTATTGTCGTTTGAGAAAGTTGTCCTTAATGCTCCAAGTATCTTAAGGAAAAGCACACGTTTAGTTTGAGTCTAAAAACGATACAAATATTTGCTTACAAATACAATACAGTTACTTCGCAATAGGGCAGAAATAATTTAATCTGAATTGATTAAAACAAAAGAAAATAGCGACTGTAGCAGCTAATGATCATAAAAAAGTACAAGAAATAGCCGAAGTAAGTCATAGAGAGAAATAAAAGGGCGACCAAGACAATTTTAATACATTAGGAGATAATGATTATAATTTTAGCCAAGAATTAATTGATGATTGAGTGAAAAAGTTAGAATATTACTAAGTAGAAATTTGCATAAGAGAAAACAAAACGGAGTCACAAAACAAAAGCATTGGAAAAAATATCAGTAAGAATGGCTTCAAAACTTGGTTTCAAGAAAAGAAAATATTTTCTGTGGTGAGGAAAAGGCATGCAAAGCAACTTTAGAGTACTCAGATAACTAACTAGACAATGCTGATTAGGATATATTATTACCAGTGTTTGGTGAAAGTTCGTTGCGTGGCAGGTAGTTTTTTATTTAACTGTTAACATATTTAAAAATAAATTTACAAATGTTTTAGTTTTTTTTATATGGTTTAGGAACAAAAGTCATGAAATTAAAAACAAGTTTCAAAAGTCTTCATTGAAAAATAGACCAGAATATGACGTAACTTTATCTGTTGAAGAGGTTTGGAAGTCTAGAAAACAGAAAGCATTGAACTCAAAAACAACTTCAAAATATATTTTGCAGCGGCTGAGATAAAGTTACGCCTTATCTCAGTAAAAAAGTTATCAGGAAAGTAATAGTAAAACATTTTAGTTTACAACTACTGTAATTTAAAATATTATATAGGTAGATATCTGTAGTTTGTGTTTAACTTTTAATTTTAACATAACAAAGATAACATTACTACGCCCTGTATATAAAAAGCCCTGTAATTACTAAAATTGAAATTAAACTGCAAAAGGAATAATACTAGTTACTTTCAGTAATTTCTTAAACCAATTTTTTTTTAATACAAACACCATTCTCATACGATTATGTCATGCACTTCTATACTTAAAAATCTGTTAATTTGTTGATAACTCTCAAGACTGATTAAGTGACCAATGAACAGATAATTTTGTACTTTTATAATTAGTCAGACTGGAAAATTCTGTTGTGGATCTTTAGAGCATCTCTATTGGTTTGGATCTAATCTTCTAGTTGGTGGTTTAAAACTATTTTCATACTAAAATAAAATAAAATCTATTTCTTTATAAATTTATAATAAAAACTTAAATATTTGATAACTATAACATATACTGTAGTTTAAAACTATTTTCATACTAAAAAGTTTTAGACAAAACTTAAAGGTATTTCTCCATGAAGATCGGCTAAGAATTTTATTAATTAATATTTTTTAGCATATAAACAGCTACAGTATTATCAGGGTTAAAAAAAAAACTTGGAACTGGGAAAAACCTGAAATTCGAAAAATTTTGAAAAACAAAGGGAAAACCTGGAATTTCAAACAACATTTATATGTTAGATAAGTATTAAAAATTTGGTTTGGCACCAATAATCTTTCATGTTAATATTTTTTTATTATCAAACATTATTTTTGTTTATAAACATAGTAAAAGAAGCTTTTACAGCATCTTTTTTAATGTTGTTATAACATTTAAGACAGTGTTTAACTTCAAACTAAAAATAGACCAAAAAACCTGGAAGAAAATCATAAAACCTGCAAGAAAATTCTCAAAAACCAATGACAACCCTGTATAATACTAAAACTTAGTTTCAGTTACAACTTAATATATTTTTAAGAGTTTTTATTTAATTTATACTGGTTAGTTGTTAAGGGCAAAGGAAGGGGTAAATCGTTTCTTAAAAAGTCAGTCCACTGTTTTATAACTAAACTGGTGGACTCCATTGTTGTGATTTTTAAATAACTTTAAAATATTGACAAAGTAGATATAAAAAAATTATTCTTCTTACAGTTTTTAAGCAATAAATTTTCACATTTTAATGTTTTAACTAATAAACTATTAATTATATATATTTTAAAATATCTGATAGTAATTTGTTTACTAGAAAATGAAAATTCATACTGTTTTATTGCCATAAATTTAATTGAAATAACTTACTATTTAAAAAAAACTTCTGAAAATTTGGGGACTTCAACTTTATTAACTAGGAAAAAAAATATTATCCTTTTATTTTGCTTTATTCATCAGGAATCTATTGAATTATTAAAATCATAATCCTGTAAATCTCTCAAGTTACTCGAAAATTTAATAAAAAAAAGGAGATTTCTAAATAAATGAAAAAAAAGTAATATACATATGAACATTAACATATTTTTAGTTGAAAAATTAAAAATTGCTTGAGATGAACTTTTTAATTTTTTAAAAGATTAAACTGATTTTTTTAATTGCTTCAAAATTGGATTAGGGATAGGTTTTTAATATCGCCATTTATTTCATTTGTAGTCCACAAGACCTGTTAAAAATTGTAAGCAAGTATAAAAAAAGATTGGAATCTTGTAACAACCATGAAACTGTGAAAAGGACTTTGGTTAAGCTTTCAAAACTTTTACAGGAAAGAAGTTATATCTCAAGTACGTCAGACAAACTTTGTAGCAGTAATTGCGGACGAAACAACAGATGTGAGCGTGCAAAACCTATTGTCTATAGTGATAAGATATATCAACAATGACAGTGTCGTTGAGAGGGGATTTTTCAGCTAAAAAGAGTAAATGCAGAAGGTATTTCAGAAGTTATTTTAAATGAGCTGGAGAAAATCCTGCAGGGTGAAAAAAAAATTTATTGCTCAGACTTATGACGGTGCTTCAGTCATGAAGGGAAGAATAGGAGGGGTTCATGTTAAAGTAAAGGAAGTTTATAAAAACGCTTATTACGTACATTGTGCTGCTCATCAGCTAAATTTGGTGCTTTCGGTGGCTGCTAGCTGCAACAGAGAGGCAAAACTTTTTTTCGTTAAACTAGATCAAATTCCTACTTTTTTTTTCTAAGTCACCAGAAAGAAGACGAGTAGTTGAAGTAAATGTTCCATCTGGATGCAAAACTAGATGGAACTACAACTCAAAAACCGTATGCAAAGTTGCAGAAAGGAAAAACGAGTTACTAACAGGATTTGAATACTTTGTTAATCACACTGACAGTTACGGCTATTCCACTATAGCTGAGGCAGAAAACTGCATAAGAATCTTAAATGATGAAAAGTTCAACTTTTGGTTGAAGATTTTTTTAAGCTTATGCCAGAAGTAGATATTTTGTATAACATAATGCAAAGCACTAATCTGTGCAAAAAGTCGAACAACATGTGAAAAATTTTCAAGATGCTGTTAAGTATCACTGAAAATACAGCTTTAAGCTTCTGTTGATAAACCAGCAAACTTTTTTAATAAATGTAAAATGCCCTAGAAAAAATTAATGCAAAATCAACGTTGTTACAGATTCTGGCGCGCAGTCATGCCTATAGGACCTTCAGAATTCTAAAAAGAAGAAATGTAAAAAACATGTACTCATTCGAAAAGAGGTGAGTAGAAACTTATTTTTATTAGACGATCTGGACAGACGAAGGAGATCTCACGTACGACGAGTGGTTTTACAGATTTTTTGCGGTAAATTTTGTGCCAATGGAACCATTTGACTACCAATGGGAATTGGAATGTATAAATGGAACCACAAGTAGAAGAATTACGAACAGACTTGGCAAATACCAGTGAGTTAATTGATTTGATATATAAATAAATATCTTTGTTCAGTCAATTATTTCAATAAATATTAAAGTAAGAATGTACAATTCTCCGAACAGCCCTTAGATTGTGATGAAGACAGAACGTGATTACAACACCGACTTATATTTAGTTCGCCGATCTCATACACTCACATGGAACTATCGTGATAGAAATATACCCAATTATTCAAACACACCAATGTTGTCAGGCTATCCGAAAAGAGTTATGCCTAATTCTAACCAAGAAACTTCAGCGCCTTTAATAAGTTATGAAAATACAAAAGTACATTTAGTAGTTACCGCATCAACTTGGGTGTTGGATTTATAAATATCTTTTAATGTTAACACTATTTTTCATGTTAAAATGTTTGTAAATACAGTTCACAGTAAACTACTTAACTAAACAAAATCATAAATTATTTTAAAGCGGGGTTAGAATATCTCAACAACAAGATTCGTGATAAAAAAGAGGAAAAAAATACGGAAAAATAATGGCAGAAAACCAATTTTTTGGTAATTAATTTAAAAATTAAATAAGGAAATTTTAATACTACGAGTAATGGCAAAAATCGTAACAAACACTATTTGCCTGGTTTTATAAGAACTCTTGCCGTGTTTTATATGTCTGACTCGCTTGTGGACAGGGATGCTACTGTATTTAGATAAAAATCGCCAAACTTGGTAATTTTTAATCAAGTAGTGCAACAGTATACTTTTTGTAATTAAATTTATTTTTTGTAAGGTTTATTTATATTTAAAATTAAGTAACAAAGTTTAACAATTATTTTGTTATGTTAATAATTTGCAGAAGTAAGTATTATCAAAAAATTAATATTTTATTATCAACACAAGATGAAATAAAACTGCTATTAATATTAAAAAGCAATATTTACAATACAATAAGATTTAAAGAAAAGTTAGAAAATTCAACGATAACAATGCATTCATTTCTTTCAAAGATGAAGTATGTGACCTCGTAGGTTTATAACTATATCTAGACGATTTTGAAGAACAGCAAAATTTATTTTTTGATAAAAATTATATTTTAAAACTGAAGATGTAATAAATTTATAACCATCTTTTCCCATATATCTATTCAACAGCATCAGGTTATGCATGTGCATAGATTAAAAAACAATTTGAATTATGCTTTCCAAAGGCTCTACGAAAGCTTAAAAACAAAACAAATAATAGAGAAATTGTAATTGGAAATTCAGACAAAGATGGCAAAATTGTTTTAATAAATTATATTTCATTAATTACAGAGTTTCGTAATGAAAATTACATTAAACTATCATGAGAGAGAAATATTAATAAAATGACATAAATAAAAGAAAAAATTTGTCAAATCTTAATTGATATGTGGAAAAAAGACTATCACGACAATAAAACTTCTAAAAACTTTAGAAGCTATACACATTTTAAGCTTAAAGCCAGACCCTGAGTGTGTGGCAACCCTGTATAATATCTAGAAAAAACATCGTGGTAAACACAGTTGTTGATTTGAGTAATACAATAGTATAAAAAAAAAACAAAGTCATATTCTAAGAAATTTGTATTTCCTGACAAGTATACCAATTTCAATAATAAATTTTATGATGGATAAAAAATAAATAGTGAATGATGAAAAATTTTATTTTGGTTTAATTATCTATCAAAGTAGTTAAAGTAAGTTTTAGTAATTTATCTCATTGAAACAAAACACTGTCATAAAGTTTACATTAACTAGTAATTAAGAAAGAAAGCAATTAGTTTTCCTTTTAATTGATAAACTATGAAAACTGTTTTCATAAAATTTTACAAGTTCTAGAATCATAAAGTATTATTTAGTCAGTAATGTATTTGGTCAAGTACAATAATGGAGTATATTAAATTTATATTTTTCTTTTTGCTCATATGATGGAAAACAGCCTATAAACCACACTTACACTTTAAACATACAATTCGACGAGAAAACAGAACCAGCAAATCCAGCTTAAATAATATACTTAAAAAGCATGGGACAGATTTTAAAAGACACTAACTAAAATGACATTTTTACACAATTGTAGTCCCTGATGAGTACGATGCAAATACTTTAAAAGAAATTTTAAAGTCTATTCAATTAAAGAATGCGTTTGCTGATCCCAACTTTTTTTTCAAGAAAAGTTATGTTCTTCAAGCCCCCATACTGCCAATCAGTTACAACAATCAGCTAAAATTGTGAAAAAGTTCTTGGATCTAGTTGATCGACATTTTACAAAGAAGAGCATGAAAAGCAAGTTAACAATAGTCTGTTTTTCCCAACTTTTTTTTCAAGAAAAGTTATGTTCTTCAAGCCCCCATACTGCCAATCAGTTAAAACTAACATTGGGAAAAAATTCTTGGATCTAGTTGATGAACATTTTAAAATCTAGAGCATGAAAAAAGATTTTAACAGAAACAACTGTAAAGTATCGTACTGTTGTATGGAAAAGTTAAGTCATAAATAAGTTGTCACAACAAGAAGGTACCAAGAAGTAAAATGAACAACAAGAAAAGATCAAGAGAGTAATATGTGCAACTGCCACGACAAAGATTCCTGCAAGTTAAATTGTAAGTGTTTGTAGGAGAATGTGGTATACAAGGCAATATTCACTACTCAGAACGAAACCAAGGAGTACATAGGATCCACAGGTATTTAAAAAGAGATGGTACACAGATAGTAGTGAGATTAGAAATGAAAAAAACAAAGGAAATTAACATTTACATTTGGAAGTTAAAATAAAACATAAAATTAAATGGTACAAACTTAAATAAAAAATTATGCATAAGATTGGAGAATTAAAGAATGTAAGTAAAATCTGTAAAACCTGCAACCTGGAAAAAATTGAGATAGCACTTGCGGACAAAAAACAAAATTTAAATAAAAAAGAAAAATGTTTCTATATCTGTCTGAACTTAAGAAAATTCTACTTTTAAAACTTGTTTATTTAATTATTTTTTGTTTCATTGCACAATAATGCTAAAGTGACGTATTGATTTTTGTAAATCTTTTAAATATGATTATATTAATTGTTTTGCACTTATTATCAAGTTATTCATCATCTTATTTTTTATTTTTCAGGCTTGGAGATCCCTGTTGGGTTATTTGTTGCCTTTGAATAAATAAATTTAATATTAATATCCATATAAATATGTTAGAATACAAGACAAAGTTTGCATTAAAGAATTAATATCTAATTTATTTCTATAGTATGGACTAGTACAAGTAGCATGACCAGTTGTGAACAAAAATTAGAAATTCTTTGGCTAAACGCACACTTTAAACATAAAATGTATTAACTCCAATAGATATAATTAGGTTATCTTATAGGCATGGTTTTTATTTAGTTTTTTGATACTCCATTTAGTTAAGCATGCTTAAGGTTATTTAAATTTTAAGTTCAATTATTTAACAAGGTTTAATTTGGTTTAATTTACAGGACTTTTTAAATTATTTACTTTTCACAATTACCAAAAAAATCAAGTTGAATTTGAAAATAACTATTTTGGAAACTCTAAAGTCTTACCTTGCCAGTTCTCATATTTGTGCATCAACTCCAAATTTTCAAGCTTCGTCCTCAGGGTAGACTTGAGCTGCACGAAATAAAAAGTATACATTAATCATACTCAAATATAAATTGGTGTGTTCAACTTAACTCCTGCAAACATTAAAACTACTTATATTAAGTTTAATAGAATTTCACTAATAACAATATCGCACGTCTAAGGTTTTATATAGGTTCTTTTAAATTTTTTGTTTCAAGAATGAATTCAAATATACATTTTAACAAAACACACCAAATAGAATCCACTGATTTCAGGTTTTTTATTCAGAAGTTGACAACCCGCTCTTGCCAGTTTTGCAAGGCCTTCATTTCTCCCCTAAAAAGTTATTAAACCTCAAAATTTTAAATTATTTGCTATCTTTCAAAGTCAAACTATAGTGTAATGCAAATCTTAAACTTTTAATTTTGTGTATATTTTTTGGTAAATAAATTCTGGTAAATAAGTTCATAATAACGTTCTCTTATAAATTATATACTAAGAACCATAGTGATATTAAAGATAATTATTGAAAATTTATCATTGTGTTCAATAAAATAGAGTTTTGTATTTATCAATAAAACAGGGTTGCCAAATGTTTTTGGCAAATTTTTACCAGACTTTCTGACTTCAGACTAAACATTTTAGGGTCTATACTTAATTTAAAACTAAATTAAGGTAAAAACTGTTATAATAGCTTAAAACATAAAAAAAATATACTGTAAAGCTATATCGCATGTTTTTTTACTTTAATTTTTTTTTTGATGATAAGAAAAAAAACTTATCTATACAATAGATTTTTTGTGTCAAATTGATATTTTACTACTCATGTATAAAGTTGTTTAAAATTTAAGGTTTTTCCAGGTTGTATACTGTATAGTGATTTTTGTTCAAAATTCCAGGTTTTTAGTTACCTATGTAAAATTCCAGGTTTTCTTTTCAATTTCTCAAATTCCTAGTTTTTCCAGGATTTCAGGTTTTTTGGCAACCCTGATGTTAATCTATCTTCTTATTTATTCAGTCAATTTACCATTTATATTAATTTCCTTTTTGACATTTTTTCATATTAACTGCATTCTAGGTTGTAAAATTTTCATGTTTTATGAAATATTTGTTAATTTTTACAAATCATACAGTTAACTGATTATTTTTGAAACTTACATTAGATTAACCTTCTTGCTCAACAGTTATTGTTTGTCCGAAAAAAAAATGTTGAGAAACTTAAACATTAAGGCCATTAGAGGTCCATAAAAAACTTAATTTTTCTCATTCTTTTTAGTAAAATGGCTGCCACTTGCGTTAATATATTTTTTTTTAGTATAAAAGATCAAGTTTCATGAGTTTCATAGCTTTTTTATGGACTACAAATGAAATATAACCGCGATATTAAAAACCTATCCCTAATCCAAATTTGGAGCAACTAAAAAAAAATCTTGTAAAAAATTAAAAAGTTCATCTTAAGAAACTTTTAAATTTTCAACTAAAATATGTTACTGTTCAAAAGTAAAACTCAATTAGACTGTTTTTCATTTATTTAAAAATCTACTTTTTTCGTCTAATACTTTAAGTAAATTAAAAGATCTAGTGGATTAAAAATTTAAGTATTTAATAGATTATTGATGAATGAAACAAAATAGAGGGTTCTTTTTTATTCTTTTAGTTAATAAAGTTTAATTCCTCAAAAATTCAGAAGTTTTTTTTAATAGTAAGTTATTTATTTCAATCAAATTAATGGCAATAAAATCGTATGGATTATTAATTTCTAGTAACAAGATTATTATCAGATATTATAAAATGCATTTTACTCTAATTGTTAATTGGTTAAAACATAAAAATGTGAAAATTTATTGCTTAATAACTGTAGGAGGAATAGTTTTTTATATCTACTTAGTAAATATTTTAAAGTTATTTAGAAAAATCATGACAAAAGGAGTCTACCAGTTTAGTTATAAAACAGTGGACTGACTTTTTAAACACATTTCACCCCTTCTTTTGTCCTTAACAACTAACTATATAATACAAACTCTTAAAAAAAATTATAATAAGTTGTAATTGAAACTAGTTTTTAGTATAATACAGGATTGTCATTGCTTTTTAAGATTTTTTTGCTGGTTTTATGATTTTCTTTCAGGTTTTTGAAAGTAAAAATTTTTCGGTCTATTTTTAGTTTGAAGTTAAAAACTGTGTTAAGTGTTACAGCAACATTGATAAGTTACTGTAAAAGCTACTTTAACTATGTTTATAAGCAAAAAAAAAGTTAGATGATGACAAAAAACTATTATAACTTTGAAAGATTTTTGGTGCAAAACCAAATTTTTAATACTTATCTAATATGTTAATGTTGTTTGATTCAGGTTTTTCTTTTTTTTTAAATTTTTAAAATTCCAGGATGTTCCAGGATTTAAATTTTGTGGCAACCCTGATAATACTGTGGCTGTTTGTATGCTAAAAATTATAAATTAATAAAACTCTTAGCTTGTTTTCAAGAAGAAATATTTTTAATTCTTGTCTAAAACCTTTTAGTATGTAAATAATTTTACATAACATTATATGTTAAAATTGTCAAATATTTAAGTTTTTATTATAAACTTATTAAGAATTTTTTTTTTTTAATAGTTTTAAACTACATTATATGTTATAATTATCAACTATTTAAGTTAATTTATAAAATCATGAAGAAATAGATTTTATTTTAATATAAAATAGTTTTAAACCACTAACCAGAAGATTAGATCCAAACCAATAGAGATGCTTCAAAGATCCACAACAAAATTTTCCAGTCTGATTATCAAAGTACAAAATTTATCTGTTAATTGGTCATTTAATCAGTCTTGAGAGTTATCAACAAATTAACAGATTTTTAAGTATAGAAGTGCATGCATAATTGTATGAGAAGGGTGTTTGTATTAAAAAATATTTTGGTTGAAAATGTTAAAAAACAAAAACTTTATTATTCTTTTTGCAGTTTAAATTCAATTTTAGTTATTATTACAGCGCTCTTTGTAGCAAAAATGGAGCCAAAGTGACAAAAAACTAGCTTAAAATAAGTTTTAAAATTACTAAAGCAATGATACTCATTAATCTTGTAAAATAATTTAAGGAAATATAAAATACTTAAGTAAAATAGCTATATTTAGTGAATTGTTTTCAGCTTTAGTTTAACAGATTTGACAAATTTAGATTAATAGCCAAAACAACTTATTGTGAGATCATGAGTACTTTTTGAATCAACAAAAATTAAATACAATTTTTAACATTTTGAGTTTTTATAATTATTAGCAGAAATATTGCTTTATGGTATTCATTCAGAACTCTTAGCCTTAGCACCAAAATTAAGTGTATCATAAACAACATCCTAGGATTTTTGAAAAACATAAACTATCCTGAGTTACTTGAGTAAGCTTGAGTAAGTTGAAAACATGAATGAACAATTAATTTAGTGCTATTAACCTCACACCTAGTTATTATTAATTTAAATCATTCAAACAACTATTAACTAAATATTGTCCATCTCCATATATGAATAATTACTTAATAGTTACTGTGGTAGTTTATTTTTTAAAGTTAGACTTTCTATTAGGTATTATGTAAATTTTTTCTGTTGTTAAAGTTATTTTTGAGTACAAATACTATTTAGCTGTGAGCTTCAAAAATATGTAAAAGTTCTGTGTCAATTTTAAAGAAATGCAAAATAGTTTATGAACTGAGAAAAACTCAACTGATTATGATGTAACTATTTGTTTTAGAAAAAGTGCTTTTCTAATCAACATTTGAAAGTTTAGAAATTGGTGTTTTTTCTTATATGCATGAAAAACTCAAAGGTCAACTAGAGCAGTGTTTCCCAAGCTTTTTTTTGAATTGTCTTCCTTGATGGAATTAAAAAGGCTATTGTCCCCTCCAACAAGAATACCATTTAAAACACCTATGACCATTTTTTTGCTCTTCAACTGTAAACTTTTATCTCATTGATATGGTCTTTTTTTTAAACAGTTAATTTGATACAATCACGGTTGCCATGTATTTTTGGCAACTTTTTTCTAAGTCTCAAAAGATCTTTCATTATTTTAAAATTAGACGTTTTTAAGTCTAATTTTTATTTAAATTCAAGTTTAATATAAAAAACTGTGTGAAATAGTATGAAGGCATGAAAAGATATTCTAAATCTATGTAAACGTGTTTCTTAATTGAAAAACAAAAATTAGTATCAGGCCGGGCCAAAATAATGTGTTAATTCTAGTTTAAGGCCGCATCCAAATCTTAAAAAGTATTATAAAGACATATTCGGATACTGGAACCGATACATCACTAATTCGAATCTGCCAAGGACTAAATTTTTCTTGATCCGACCTGCCAACTAAAAACTTTACCCGCTCCTGTTTTAAGGGGAAAAGAGAAACATAAACTACTATAAATATGATTATTCATCATAATTAAACTCTCAAATCAGCTTTTTAAGTTTTAACCTAACTGCATACTTTAAATATAACAACATTTTGAATCATACTTGTGGTAAGTCATTGCTTGTTTTACTCGAGCTTCTAGTAATGAACTTATAAAAAAAGAAAAACGTTATGCGCTTCAATGCTCTAAATAATTTAATTTTTATCTCCTTGACCTCATCACGCGTCGTTCTTCACGGAAGTCATTTTAATAATCATTTTATAATAATCTGTTATACTCATACTTAGTGTAAAATTTTTATATAACAGATTATTATAAAATTTTTACTATACTTGATTTCCTAAGAGTTTTTTGTTAATTATACATTATAAGTTGTTGTCACGCGAAGTTTGATACTAAAGATTGAATAAAATAAAAAAACTTTTTGTTAAGTATAACACTCAATCAGTTAAGTACTTAAAAAAATAAAACTAAAAAAATTAAATTTGATGACTAACTAGAATTTGTTTTTAACTAAATATATTTCAGTACTTTAGGACTATTAATACGACAAGTTTTCTATAAGCTTAAGTAGTATGTTAATAAGTCTATAGCAGTTTATTTTATCTTATACCTTTATAATACTTTTACTCTATTTTTTATGTGTTAAAAGACAAAGCTTTTAAATCATTACAAGATTTTAATTATTTTTGTTTAATTTGAAATAACTAAAAGTTATCAAACAGAAAGTATAAACTATGTAACAGAAAAATACATACTACAAGAAATTCTATAAATCATTTTTTAGCTACTATTTTTAACTGTGTTTTTTAAACAAATGCTAGCTAAAAGGTTTATTTTGAATTTTAAACGTTCAACACCCAAAAATTAGATTTTAAAATTACCACAGGGACAGAAATTTTATATAAAAAAACACATTATAAAGTTTATAGCTTTGGCAATATATATATATATATATACATTATATTTAAATATTGTTGAAAAGATTTTTTTTATTGAAGCTTTTCTCTTATGAATTTTTATTCGTATCTACAATTAACTCGGTATTAAAACAAAGTTCAAGCAAAGACAAATATCTTTCTATAATAATTTTCAACACAGATACTTGACAAAATTATGCACTACAAGTTTATAAAGTTTTAAACCGAATGATGGATAGATGGTATGTTTTGTAAAAAAAAAACAACTAATTTATATTATTGAGATTTTTACTCGAAATAACCAGGGGTGGCTCTTATTGAATAGCATATAACTTTGTTGTCAATTAATAGTGTTGTTTTTTTTATCTTCAGATATCGCTGTTTTATGTTCACCTTAAAACAAATTCTTTGTAATTTAGTTTTTAAGTTGAAAATTTTAAGTTATAAAAAGTGAAGGACACATATTACATTAATTAATTTCTATTAAAACAGTTTTTAATTAGTATAATTTCGTTAAAATTTTTATAACCGAAATGCACCTAACATAAGAATACCTTAAAATATTTTTGCGAATCTTAAGATATATATTTTTTTTATTTCAACTTTAATTTTTTTTTACCTTTTCTTTTGACATGAATAAAGCCATAAACAAAGTTGAAAGTTCAAACTCATAACAAACAAAAAATACCTTAAAATAATATATTTTTAGTTGAATTTTAGACAGCGTTTATTAAGGTTCTTAATTTATAATATTTTTTGTGGCTTTTAAAACCTAGAAAAAGGACTGTCAAATAAAGTATACATCTTACTTTTAATTTTAAAAATCATTACACCTTTCAATATAAAAGGTTCTTTTGGAAGTGTGTTTTGAAGCACTTTTTCAGAGTTTGCTACAATAGTTTAACAAAGTAAATCTGTTCAAAAAATATTGTATGGATATACTTTTCGTACTCTGTCGTTTACTGCTCTGGATTCTATTCATAACATTTAATAGAAAGAAAATATATTGTTGAATTAAAACTCGTACCTAAAAAATTGACTAAAAAATTCACATATAAACAGCGACTGTGTCGAAATAAAAGTAAAAAATTGAAAAAAATAAAGAATGAATGATAAAAAAATTTGCTTAGTAGCTCTTTTGTTAGTTTAATTACCAAAACATAAACTTACTTACCGTACAAAAAAAATTGGCTAACAAAAAGTTCAAACATAAATTTATTAGAAAATATTTATTATCAACATTTCAACTTAAAACTGGATAGTTATTCCAAATATTTAAATAACTTTAAAATTCTCACAATACTCCTTTATTCTGCAATATATCACACTAATTGGTTCCAATATTAAATTTAGCACAGCTGTCAATCTACTTAGATATGTATTTCAAGCTGCTTGAACTATTCTTGTTGGGATACCTTTAGTACTACAAGTTATCTGGAGTTATTTTGTGAGTTTTCCATAATGGTTGTATATACCCGCAATTATTATAAACAATATTTTGCTTATGGTTCAGAAACTTTTCTTAAGATACCAGTATTTGTTTTTCTCATACCAGTTGTTAAAAATAACAATTCTGGGGCTGGTCATATTTTAAAGTCTTTTCTTTCTAGCTTTGATGTATTGGGAAGATATTGCGATTTATTGAATTATCCGAAGTTTTATTGAACTCACTATCATAACTGAATCCATGATGATTACCATTGCTTTTCTGTTTTGTATTATTATAAAAGCTCAAAGATGTTAGAACAGAAAATTAGACAATTAATAAAAATTACTTATTATGAAGCAAACCCTAGAATCGTCTTCACTTTTAAGCCACTATTAACACCAGGTGGTAAGGATTCAGTATAAAACTTAAATAAAAATATGGTAATCTACCAATACAGCTGTTGTTTAACAGCATGTTATATTGGATTAACGACAAGACATCTAAGGAAAAGAATAAAAGAGCATGTACCGAATTTTTGCTTTCCAGATAAGAAAGATGACATACCGGTCAAGGTTTTACACGCATCTAAACGTCGCATTTTACACGCATCTATTACAGAACACTTAGTTAATAATCAAACTTGTGCATTCCATACTTCCACTTGGGTGCATTGAGCTGTTTCTAACAAATATTCTTAATTTCGAGGGTATATGTTATTACCTTTGAAAACGGCATTAACAGTGTCTAAAGATGAATGGGAAACGATGAATGATGAAACCAAAGAGTGTTTAGAACCAATAGGTTGGACTGGTGTATATAGTTATTTTTTTATTGGTATTATTTATTCGAGCTTGAAACAAAATTAAAATGTTACATCTTATTAACTTATTTCACGTTTAAAAAATACTTTTAAGTTATAAATTATTATGATCATACAATTTAGATAAAGTTAAAAATATTTGTGATTTTTTATTTACAGATGTCACACAAAAATTTGCACCCTGAAATAAAGCACTGCAGTTGTTATGCATTTAAAGGCAGGTACTATAAGCTTAAAACTTAATTCTTTGCACTTACCTTAGTGTGCTCGGTCAAGGGATGTAACATTGTTTGGAAAGTTAAAATTAATAAAGAAACAATTGAGTTATCAAGAACGGGACAGCGAAATCATCAAAACGCCAATACAATTAGGAATACAAGAATTGGTCCGGTAAAATTTTTCAGTTCTTAGAAACATGTGTATAAAAAACAATAAAAAATGTTAATTTAAGAGGAAGGCAATAGAAATATTCCCTTTAAAGAAGATAAAAACTTCTTTAATAAACTAATTTTGGACTTTAATAAAGATAAAAAGTCTTGTTAAACAAACTTAATGGTTTACAGAAGTAAAAATCAAATGCTTTATGCACGTTAAGATAAAAAATGTCTTAAACAAATTTTTATGTTGCTTCTATTCGTTATCAAAAATAAAATACGTAGTCATGTATAAAAACGTAGTTAGGAATAATGTTGTTGTGCCAACTGAAGTTAAAGAAAATAATAGTGCAATTATTTTTTTTTCATAAATTTTTGCACAAATAACTAACTACAAATCAATAGTTTAACATTATGCTTAATAACTATAATAACGCATTCATTTCTTTCTAAAACCATAAAGACAACTTTCCATTAGTATAAAATGCAAACAGCTTGAACAAGATATTGTTGGTTTGTAGAAGTTCGCATTACAATGGTAAATATAAACTATTGATAAGGAAAGAAAAATTAGAACTTTTGATCATTCAAGCTCACCAAAGAAATGGTTAAGGAGCATTTTGGTAAGTACGGAAATGTTGGCGAAGTTATTATTAAGCAAAAAACTAATAAACCGAGCCACGTTTACGTTTACTTTGAAAATGTGAAAAATGCTTTATATTATAAACTGTAAAAAATGCTTCAAGTAAATCACTTGTTGAAAATCAAAGGAACTACAAAAATTTTTTTTAATTAACAATCTTTAAATATAACAAATACAATTATAAACATTCAACCTTCATTAGTTTCAATGGCGTCTTCGAAAATAAGAATTATCAATCTTTTGATAAACAGTTAATCGAAAAAAATGTCATAGGGGGTCACATAGAACAAAATGCCATATAGTGCCACATAGAACAAAATGCCATAAGGGGACCTAAACAAATTATAAGATAATTTTAAATTTTTAAAATATGCTTTTTTTATTTTCGTAATTGAGATTTGCGTGTAATTATTGCTGACACAAATATTCTCTCGTTTACAAACAACAATTATATTAAGAAAAATTAGAAAGAAGAAAATATTCGAAATCTAGTTGGATAAATATCTCAAGAAAAACAAACGTCAGACGGAAATCAGGGTAGCCTTGCAGCAAGCTCTTCATGGAAACATGAATGGAAGCAACCACCTGATAGATGTCACGAAAATATTCTCTTAGTTGCACATTCATTAACAACGCTACACGCTTGGACCGATTCGAGAAAATTACTTATGAGCGACCTAGTAAATTTACATATATGAATGCACAGATATTAAGGGCACAAGTTTTATAAGTAAGAAGGTTTCTTATATTTTTTGTTTCCATACATTGTTTTGATTGCTACAGGTTATAAACTATAAAAATTTCAAATCAAGAAGGCTTCAGGCACTGTTTTTTCTAATAGTTTAACCTATAGTAGAGATTTAAGAAGAAAACAAACCAAAGACTTATGAGGTTTTAGCAACATGTGAAGACTCTGAGGCGCCGATCGATAAACTGAACCCAGTTCTGCTCCTGAACTTGAAAAACCTATTCCTTCTCTAGAGAAGAGATCAACTCCTACTGAGATAGAAGAGAAAGGTCAAGAAAAGGCTGCTGCTGAAAAGGTCGGAAAAGAGCATTTGGGTACAGAGGACACCAAAAACTCAGATAAAAAACGTGATGATGTTCCTGAAGCGAAAAAGGATAAAAAGTTCAAATTTTAAACTCCAACTCAACATTTGCCCAAGAAAGAAATAAAACTATTTTCTGTAGAGGGAAATGACAAAACTGCTCAACTTGCTTATTCTGCATCTTTAAAACACAAGAAAGACAAAATTTATTATCCTCGGGACAACCAAGTATTCATCGAAAACGTCAAATACTCGCTCACTAAAGAAATGGTTAAGGAGCATTTTGGTAAGTACGGAAATGTTGGCGAAGTTATTATTAAGCGAAAAACTAATAAACCGAACCACGGTTACGTTTACTTTGAAAATGTAAAAAATGCTTTATATTATAAACTGTAAAAAATGCTTTAAGTAAATCACTTGTTGAAAATCAAAGGAGCTATAAAATTTACAGTAAGAGAACTACAAATTTTTTTTTAATTAACAATCTTTAAATCTAAGAAATACAATTATAAATATCCAACCTCCATTGGTTTCAATGGCGTCTTCGAAAATAAGAACTATCAATCTTTTGATAAACAGTTGATTGAAAAAAATGTCATAGGGGGTCACATAGAACAAAATGCCATAGGGGGTCATATAGAACAAAATGCCATAAGGGAGCCTAAACAAATTGGCATGAGGGGTGAACAGTACAATGAATATGCTATTTAGACACAGCAAGCTGATAGTTACGAGGATCTTGATATAGCTGAGCTCCGTGAGTAAGTTGCACGTGCCAAAATTAGGGCAGATACTAGGGCTAGGGAAGAAAAAAGCTACTTATTGAACAATTACGCTTGTTTGAGGACGAAAGCAACAGGTCCATTTACAGTATACCACCGTCAAAAAATGTCACCCATGCTAGTTTTCCCCCAATAAATCGTTTCATAGGGCCTAATAAATCATACATGGCAACTAATAAACACCATGATGATGTAACATATGCTTGATTTAAGAGAGTGAAAGATCTTTAAAAACTGTTCCGTGACATCCCCCGAACTTCCGAAGCATACAAAATGGAATTGGGGTATTTTGAGCACCAATGTGAAATGTACGAGATTAGAAACCAAAAGACAAAGTACGAAATTCTGTTACAAAAATGGCCTCAAAAGGATGTCAAAGACTTCTGGGAGTCAACCTCAAGGTAGGAAAGAAACTACAATAATTTGTACCGCTTTCTGCATGACAAAGGTTGCCCTTTACCAAAAATTCTGAGGTCCAGAACATTGTCTAATGAACCAATAAAATACCAGGACTTGCGTATGGAAGCAACAAAGTGGGCAAAAGCAACTTTAGATGATAGGATCAAATTTTTCACTTGCTACTTGGCGCATGATAATCTTAAAAGTGAGGTCCGGGCAAACTTTGGACATAATATTGAAGGAAACTTAGGATGGCAGCAACCTTTGTAGGTCATGAAGAGGTTAAGATAAAGATAAAGAAAACTGAGAACAGGTCTAATGAGTTTTAATGAACTCAAAAACTAAAAATGACGTCACCAGATGAGTCAATGTAAACGCTTTTAGTAAATTACTTAAATCTACACAGCTTACCTAGGATTTGAAGATATAAATAGACGCAAGCATGGAAAAAAGAAGAAGTCTTATAAAAAACTTTAGAAGTCATCTGCGATGTGTAGATGCATATGTACAGGAGAAAAAAGATAATGTTACTAAAATTGTTTAAATACAATCTTAAATTTACTCATTACCATTTAAAAATTAATAGGATTATTAATGAATAAACTAGGTGATGTATGAGTTACAGCAACCTGCTTGTTTTATACTCTTAATTATGATTTAAGTGGATTATTGCTGACACAAACAACCTCCCAGTTACAAACAACAACAGTTTATCAAGTCAAATTAAAAGAAGAAAATATTCGAAATCCAGTTGGTTAAATATCTCAAGAAAAACAAACGTCAGACGGAAGTCAGGCTAGCCTTGCAGCAAGCTCTTCATGGAAACATGAATAGAAGCAACCACCTGATAGATGAAAATACTTGGAGTCGCACATTCATCGGCAACGCTAAAACGTAACAAGGCAACTATGGTCACGCTTGGATTTGCAGAAAATTACATATAAACAACCTAACAATGATATCTTGCTCATTTTGCATTGATAATAGCACAAGTTTTGTAGGTAAGAACATTTATTTTATTATAGAGTGCCACATAGAACAAAATGCCATAAGGAGACCTAAACATTTATAAGATAATTTTAAAATTTTAAATATGCTTTTTTTATTTTCGTAATTGAGATTTGCGTGTATTATTGCTGACACAAACATCCTCTCGTTTACAAACAACAATTATATTAAGAAAAATTAGGAAGAAGAAAATATTCGAAATCCAGTTGGATGAATATCTCAAGAAAAACAAACGTCAGACGGAAGTCAGGCTAGCCTTGCAGCAAGCTCTTCATGGAAACAAGAATAGAAGCAACCACCCGATAGATGAAAATACTTCGAGTCGCACATTCATCAGCAACTTTAAAACGTAACAAGGCAACTAAGGTTGTGATAAACACGCTTGGACCAATTTGAAGAAAATTACTTATGAGCGACCTATTAGTGTACAATGGAAACGTTGATTTTTACCCTCTACAACAATAGCACTATTTACACAGCAGTCAAGTTGAAGGTAGCTAGAATGAAAAGAATGCTGGAGGTCCAAAAACTGACTCAAAATACCTGAATAATCCTCAATAAATTTTGAGTTATTTTTCATCCATCAATAAGTAAGATTATCTAAAGAAAAAAAAATTTTATAGGCAGGAGCAATTAAAAAAGTTACACAAGTTTGCAAAATCAATAGAAATAAAAACAATAATTAAAAACCCTGCATATTAATTAAGCTTCCTTTACCTAAATGCAAAGACTCATCTAAATGTTTTCATAAAAATTTACAAGTTCTAGAGTTATATAATAGCATTTAGACCAAGTATATTCTCACTATAATTATACTTAAATTAAATACTTTCTTCTTCTACAACGTGATATAGGCCTTTTAAACTTTAATATTAATTAAATTTGTACATTCATAAAGCACTATAACGGGGTATATGAAATTTAGGTTTGTCTTTTTGTTCTTACGATGGAAAACAGCCTGTAAACCACACTTACACTTTCAACATGCAATTCGACGAAGAAACAGAACCAGAAAATCCAGCTTCAATGAGAAACATAAAAGAACATGGGTTAGATTTGAAAAAAAAAATAACAAGGACATTAGAACATAAAATGTACTAAGTCCAATAGATAAAATTAGGTTATCTTGTAGGCATGCTTTTTATATAGTTTTTTGTTACACCATTCAGTTAAGCATGCTCAAGGTTATTTAATTTTTAAGTTCAATTATTTACCAAGGTTAATTTGGTTTAATTAATAGGATTTTTTTAAATTATTTACTTTTCACAATTACCAAACAAGTCAATTTAAGTTAAAAAACAATTTAAGTTAGTTGGAAACTCTTAAAGTCTTACCTTGCCAGTTCTCATATTAGTGCATTAACCCCAAATTTTCAACCTTGTCCTCAGTGTAGACTTGAGCTGCATGAAATAAAAAATATACATTAATCATACTTAAAAATAAATGGGTCTGTTTAACTTAATTACTAGATAAGTTAAAACTAATTTTAAATAGCTTAATATAATTTTCAATAATAACAATATTGCACGTTTAAAGTTTTATGTAGGTTCTTTTAATTATTTTTTGTTTAAAGAAGCAATTCAAATATATATTTAAACCAGGGTTTCCCAAAGTGGGCCAAGTGGCCCCCTAGGGGGCCATGACAGATACTCAGGGGGCCATGAGCAGCAAAGGGGGAAGAGGGGGGGCCATGAGCAGTAAAGGAGCCACAGGGGGGCCATGAGGCCATAACTTGAAACTTACACTAGATATTCTTGAGTTGCAGATGAAGAGCAAAAAAAAAAAAAAAAAAAAATGTATTTTATGGCAGTTTAGAAACTTACACTAGATATTCTCGAGTTTCAGATGAAGAGCAAAAAAAAAAAAAAGGTCTTGTGTGTATTTTATTGTAGTTTATGAGTAATCTATATGTTGAAGGGGGCCATTACTTTTTCAAACTCTTTAAAGGGGGCCATTAGCAAAAAAGTTTGGGATTTAAACTATCTTAACTAATTATCTGATTTAAACAAAATACACCAATAAGAATCCACTGATTTCAGGTTTGTCATTCAGAAGTTGGCAACCCGCTCTTGCCAGTTTTGCAAGGCCTTCATTTCTCCCCTAAAAAGTTATTAAACCTCAAATTTTATTATTATTTGGTATGATTCAAAGTCAAACTATAGTGTAATGCAAATCTTAACCTTTTAATTTTGTGTATATCTTTTTTAGTAAATAAGTTCTGGTAACCAAGTTCAAAATAATGTTCTTTTATGAATTATATACAAAGAACCATAGTGATATTTTAGATAAGTATTCAAAATTAATCATTGTGTCCATGTGTTTTTTATCTATAACATAACAGGAATTGCAAATGTTTTTGGCAATTTTCTCCTGGCTTTAAAAATTTATTCCAGAATTTTACGTTATAGGGTCTATTCTTAATATAAAGTTAAGCTTAGGGTGAAAACTGTGTTAATTAGTGTAAATACATTGAAAACTTACTGTTTAACTACTTCAAATATGTGTTTATTGATAAAAAATTTTTTGATGATGATAAAAAAATGTTCGTATACAATAGACTTTTTGTGTCAAAATGAAATTTTAATTCTTAAATGTAAACATTGTTTAAAATTAAAGATGTTTTTTCCAGGTTTTTTAGTTACTTTTGTTCAGAACTTTTAAAGTTCCAGGTTTTCCAAGATTTTAGGTCTTTTGTTATACTGTTTGATTGCTTCAAAACGTTAGTCTTAACTTATAATACTACCTTGGAGAAGAAACTTAAGGCCATTTAAGGGCCATAAAATACTTAATTTTCTTTTATTTTTCTAGAAAAATGGCTGCCAATTAAATTGATTTAGTTTTTTTCAATATAAATGGTCAAGTTTTTAGAGTTTCATAGCTTTTTAATGGACTATAAATGAAAAATAATGGTGATATTAAAAACCTATCCCTAAATCCAATTTTGAAGCAATTAAAAAAAATCAGTATAATCTTTTAAAAAAGTTAAAAATTAATTTGAACAATTTTAAATTTTCAACTAAAAATATGTTACTGTTCAAAAGTTAAACTCAATTAAACTGTTTTTTACTTATTTAAAAATCTTTTTTTTTTTTCATTTATTTTTTTTTAACAATTTAAGAGATTTAGTGGATTTAAATTTAAGCATTCAATAGACTCCTGATGAATAAAGCAAAATAGAGGGATAATAATTTTTTTTTCTGCTAGTTAATAAAGTTGAAGTCCTCAAAATATCAGAAGTTTTTTTGAATAGTAATTTATTTATTTCAACCAAACTTATGGCAATAAAATCATATGGATTTTTAACTTCTTGTAACAAAATTATTATCAGATATTTTAAAATGCATTTTATTTTAATTGTTTATTAATTAAAACATAAAAATGTGAAAAGTTATTGCTTGAAAATTATAGGAGGAACTGTCTTTTTATATCTACTCAGTCAATGTGTTTAAGTTATTTAAAAAAAAATCATAACAAAAGGAATCCACCAGTTTAGTTTTAAAACAGTGGACTGAATTTTTAAAAAACAATTCACCCCTTCCTTTGCCCTCAACAAATTACCAGTATACATTAAATACCAACTCATAAAAAATTATATTAAGTTTTAACTAAAAATATGTTTTAGTAAAATACAGGGTTGTTATTGGTTTTTGAGAATTTTCTTGCAGGTTTTCTGATTTTCTTCAATGTATTTGAAAGTTAAAGTTTTACGTTTATTTTTAGTTTGAAATTAAAAACTGTGTTAAGTGTTAAAACAACATTAAAAAAGTTGCTGTAAAAGCTATTTTAACTATGTTTATCAACGAAAATAAAGTTAAATTGTAAAAAAAAATTATTATCATGTAAGATTATTTGTGTCAAATCAAATTTTTAATACTTAACTAACATGTAAATGTTATTTGAAACTCCAGGTTTTTCCTTTTTTTTAAATTTTTCAAATTCCAGGATTCTAAATTTTGTAGCAACCCTGATAATACTGTAGCTGTTTATATGCTAAAAGTTATTAATTAATAAAATTCTTAGCCTATCTTCATGAACAAATACCTTTAATTTTTGTCTAAAACTTTATAGTACGAAAAGAATTTTAAACAACATAATGTATTAGAGATTATCAAATATTTAAGTTTTTATTATAAATTTATGAATAAATAAATTTAATTTTATTTTACTACGAAAATAGTTTTAAACCACCAACCAGAAGATTAGATCAAAACCAATAGAGATGCTCCAAAGATCCACAACAGAATTTTCCAGTCTAACTAATTATAAAAGTACAAAATTATCTGTTCATTGGTCATTTAATCAGTCTTTAGAGTTATCAACAATTTAACAGATTTTTAAGTATAGAAGTGCATGACATAATTGTATGAGAACGGTGTTTGTATTAAAAAGTATTTTGGTTGAATATATTAAAAAAAATATTATTCTTTTTGCAGTTTAATTCCAATTTTAGTTATTACAGGGCTCTTTAAAGCAAAAATGGAGCCTTAGTGGCAAATAAAAACCTAAAAATAAGTTTAAAAAATTACAAAAGCAATAAGAACTCCTTAATCTTATAAAATAATTTATACAAATATAAAATACTTAAATAAAATAGCTATATTCAGATAATTTTTTTAGCTATAGATTAACAGTTTTGACAAACTCAAGGTTCATAGCCAAAACAACTTATTATGATGTCATGAGTACTTTTTGGATCAATAAAAAATTAAGTACAATTTCAGAAGAGTTCTTATAGTTATTAGGAGAAATATTGCTTTATGGTATTCATTCAGAACTCTTAGCCTTAGCACCAATATTAAGTGTACCATAAACAACAACCTAGGATTTTTAAAAAACATAAATTATCCTGAGTTACTTGAGTAAGGGCTTAAGTGAGTTGAAAACATGAATGAACAAATAATTATTCATTTAATGCACATTTAGTTCACACCTAGTTATTATAAATTTAAATCATTCAATTAACTATTAACTTAATATTGTCCATCTTCAGTATGTATATGAATAATTAGTTACTGTGGTACTTTTTTTTATTAAATATTATGCAAAATTGTTCTGTTGGCAAAGGTATTTTTTGTGTACAAATAATATTTGGATATTTAAATCATTGTAATGTGTTTCACATATTAATAATCTTTAACTGCAAGCTTCCAAAAATATGTAAACTTTCCGTGTCAAATTTTAAATAAATTTAAACAGTTTGTGAACTGAGAAAAAACTGAACTGTTTATGTTGTAATGTAACTATTTGACTTAAGAAAACTTCTTTTCAAATCAACATGTTTAGAATTTGGTGATTTCTTATATGCTTTAAAAACTCAATGTTCGACTAGAGCAGTGTTTCCCTAGCTTTTTTTTAATTGGCTCCTTTGATGAAAGTAAAAAGGCTATTGACCCCTCCAACAAGACTACCACTTAAATCACCAAAGACCTTTTATTTAAACTGCCCAAAAAATTTAAAATTCCTCCCCACTTTCGCCCCTTAAATAGTTATTGCCCCCTCCCCCCCAACATACTAAAACAGCCCCTAAGGGGGAAGTACCCCCCACTTTGAAAAAACCCTGTACTAGAGTTTTTTCAATCTGGTTTTCTGTTTACTTGCAATGAGAGTTTAAAAACGAATAAAGTTTTATAAATTTGCAACTCTTTTTTTAATTGTAGTTGTTTTATATTTTAAAAGTTTTAAGTACTTTAATGTTAATTTTGTATTACAGCTAAAACTAAACGAAATTAAACTTAGTATTTCACAAAACAATCGTTCATGAATGACAAGCATTTATTTTTCACTAATTATGTTTAAATGGAAAGTAAATGGTCGTAATAAAAAAAATAGCTCACAAGTATTTATACTCAACAATGTTTTTTATTAGTTACACTTCAAAAATTAATTTTAAAAACTATCTATTTTAACAAAAACCTCACATATAAAAATCTAAATAAATAATTCTTTATGAAGCTTTTTTACATTCAGCTTATAACAAGTGCTTTTAATTTAAATTAACTACTTATTTATTATCCTAAATAATTTTCTTAGTTTTTACTTTCGTAACGTTTTGATAAACCTTGCATTTCTAGTTCAAAATACTTCGAATTTATATTATAACTTACTTTTCAAAGCAGAGCGCTTAAAAAATCCATAAGTGATTTAAAAGCTTTACCTTTTATTTTTGTTTAATTAAAACTCGAGATTTGAACAACTGCAGTATTTTTAAC